>NC_134497.1:33483750-33607873 GCF_040206685.1 Ascaphus truei | reverse complement strand
GTCTTGGGTGACTCTGGTATAAAAAGGAAAATTCTATTTCAGAGATAACTGATTGGGACAAAGCGTCTTCTAGGAGGGTTTTTAATAACCTCTGAAACTCTAAGGTCGGGTCCTTTTTTAATTTGTTATACGAAGCCCCATCATTCAAGAGCCTGAGAGCCTCTTTCTCATAATCTGCTCGGCTCTGGAGAACCACTCCTCCTCCCTTATCAGCTTGTCTAATAATTAATTCCCTGTTGTCTCTCAGCATTTTTAACGCTAGATTTTCATTCTTATTTAAATTTTGTTTAATATCACAGATTTTAAAATTGTCAACCAAAGTGCTAATATCATTATTTACCGTATTAAAAAAAGCGTCTATATGGTGTCCCTTTGATTGGGCAGGATAAAATTTAGATTGATTTTTAAAGCAGGAGTTAGAATCTGCACCAAAAGAGACACTGACTAATCCGCCGATTCCAATTTTAAATGATTCTATTCCCACCATTAGACACACGGCTTTAAAAATCAATCTAAATTTTATCCTGCCCAATCAAAGGGACACCATATAGACGCTTTTTTTAATACGGTAAATAATGATATTACCACTTTGGTTGACAATTTTAAAATCTGTGATATTAAACAAAATTTAAATAAGAATGAAAATCTAGCGTTAAAAATGCTGAGAGACAACAGGGAATTAATTATTAGACAAGCTGATAAGGGAGGAGGAGTGGTTCTCCAGAGCCGAGCAGATTATGAGAAAGAGGCTCTCAGGCTCTTGAATGATGGGGCTTCGTATAACAAATTAAAAAAGGACCCGACCTTAGAGTTTCAGAGGTTATTAAAAACCCTCCTAGAAGACGCTTTGTCCCAATCAGTTATCTCTGAAATAGAATTTTCCTTTTTATACCAGAGTCACCCAAGACTACCAATTTTTTATCACCTCCCCAAGATGCATAAGTGTAAAAAAAAACCCCCCTGGAAGACCGATTGTCTCAGGGATCCAATCATTAACCGCAAACATGTCCCAATACGTAGATTTTTTCTTACAGCCTTATGTTATGAAGTTATCATCTTATGTAAAAGATTCAACAGTAGTACTGAATATGTTTAAGGACTTCGAGTGGAAAAGCAGTTACAGGTGGCTGACCTGCGATATTAAATCCCTCTATACCAACATCCCCCACGAAAAAGGCCTTGACACCATCGAACAATGCCTGAAACAGGACAATCAACTTCACGCACTAAATAGAGTTTTCATATTGAAATTCATAGAATTTATTTTACATCATAATTATTTTATGTTCCTCTCGGACTTCTACATACAGGTTTGCGGCACAGCTATGGGCACGCGATTTGCCCCTAGTTTCGCAAACCTGTATGTGGGGACACTGGGAGGAGCACTCTATCTGGGTTAATAACCCCTTTTCGAGGAATATAATAATATGGAAACGCTATATAGATGACGTCCTGGTGGTATGGGATGGGATGAGTCATCAGTACAGGAGTTTGTGTCTTTTATTAATTTTAATACATATAACTTAGAGTTCACGCACCAAACAGATAATACCTCTATCAATTATTTAGATCTGAAGTTGACAAGTAGTCAGGGAAGGGTGCATACAGAAACATATTTTAAAGAGGTGGACACAAACAACCTGCTGATGGCATCAAGTAACCACAAAGACACCTGGATTAGGAACATCCCCGTGGGTCAGTTCATGAGGCTTAAAAGAAACTGCAGCAATAATGAGATATTTTTAAAACAGGCGGACATGATGCGTGATAGGTTTTTAGAAAGAGGTTTTAATTCTACACACTTGGATAAAGAACTAGCAAAAGTAAGAGATATGGACAGGGAAGGTATGCTGTCACAGAAAGTTAAAAAACCGGCACCCATAAAGAGTAGAGAAGTAGAGGTGGCCTTTGTGACAAACTACAACTCTGCGTACAAAAAAATTGAGAGGGTGATCTCCAAACATTGGTGTATTCTAAGCAGCGACCCAGTGTTAGGTGACTTTTTAACCGCAAAACCAAAGTTCATATACCGAAAAGCCACCAATTTAAAGAATATTTTAGCACCAAGCGACATTGGGAGAAATATGTTTTTAGTCCCGAAAACTAACTGGTTGGGCAATAAGCCTGTAGGGAATTTTAGTTGCACAAAATGTTCAGTGTGTAAATATATGAATAATAATAGCAAAACTTTTATTTCCAAGAGAACACAGGAAGTTTTTAAAGTAGATGATTTTATCACTTGTAACTCAGTATTTATAGTATATTTATTAGAATGTTCCTGTAAATTACAGTATATAGGGAGAACCAAACGTAATTTAAAAGTGAGAATACAGGAACATATTAGGAACATTAGGAACGGATTAGAAAAACATAGTGTCTCTAGACATTTTTTAACGCATCATAATAAGGACCCTTCTTGTTTAACTTTCTTGGGTATAAAGCATGTAGCAGTGGACAGGAGAGGAGGGATAGACTTAAGGCCCTTTCGGCCCAAGAATCTTTCTGGATTCATAAACTGGAGTGTATGGTCCCAAAAGGACTGAATGAGGATTTGGACGTATGGGCCTTTTACTAATTAGTTTTTACAAAAGTGTGTCCATTTCTACCTCACAGATATGTATTTCTGAACCTTTTATACAAAATTTATACTTTTTAGCCACTAGATGTTGCTCTGCTCTGAGTCCATTGAACAGGCATATCAATGTTAATGTATTTCTTTTAGTAAGGATTTTAGGGAGTTAATAGGCTGTTTTTTTTTTTCACAAATCTTTTTTATTGGGTACATTTTCAGTATACAGGCGAACAACTTGAAAAAACATTTGTGTTGTTACATATACATTGTGTCGCGCATTGTTCACATTTATTGTTTACATATTTTTCATATATTAATCGTACATTTTTCTTAACTCTGAATTCAAGCTTGGATTCATTTTTGCTCTGAGTGCGAGCGATTGTGTTTTCTCCGGGTCTGTTCCCCTCGTTACATACTTGTATTACACATTATGGATACGGTTTTCTCCAGCTCGATTCCTATCTAATTAACCTTGAACTTTAACCTTGTGTTCTAACCTAACTTGTCGTGTTGGTCTTGTTCACCCCTTTCCGTCCTCTGTCTCCAGTCTTTACCCTAGACTATACTGTCCCCTGTCTGCGAGTCTCTTTCCTCGAGGAGCCAATCCCATCTTTGGCGGAAATCTTCCGTTGTTCTGTTTCTGTCTGTGGACGTCTCCAGTTTGTCTATTGTCATTAGTTTGTATAGTGTGTCATATAGTTGTTCCATTGAGGGCTGTTGTGTTTTTATCCAGTTTATCATAATTGTCTTTCTTGCCGCTAGTAGTATAATCTCTGTGGGTCTGGTTACTGCTCTACTGATTTGTTTGCCCTCCGCCCAGTTCTCTATATTTGCAAATATAATAGGTATTGGGTCCTTTGTCCATGAGACTTTTAGTTTTGTTTTCATATAGTCTAGCACTTGGTCCCAATATCTAGATATATGTATGCATGTCCAGAGGCAGTGTTTAAGGTCCGCCTTTGGTGTCTTGCATTTAGGGCAAAACGTGGTGTCCTCTGTCCTGGTCTTTATCTGTCGTTTAAATGCTATGTATGCTTTATGTGTTATTTTGTATTGCATTTCCCTCCATGTCTCTGACGGTATGATCTTGTGCACCCTGTGTATACCCTGTATTAGCTGTTCCATGTTTTGTATTTCTGGGAAATCTTTTTTCCATGCCTTGAGTGTGTTGGCGTGTGTGCTCTCTATGTCTTGATCTCTAATAATGCTATATAGCTCTGACAATTTACTTTTGTCTTGCTCTTTTGCTTTAAAATAGTCGTCTATTCTATTGTTGTTTAGTACTGTAGTTTTGTGATTTGACAATTTTTTGCAGAAGCTGATTAACTGTGTATATGAGAAGGCATGTATTAGATTTTGGGGGATGTCCCATTTTTGAGCGAGCTCCTGAAATGTCATATATTCCTGTTTGTCTGTGTTAATCACGTCTTTTAGGCAAGTAATCCCTTTTTGTTTCCAAACTTGGAATGATGTTTGGGTATGTCCTGGTATAAATTTGGGGTTGTCTTGAATTGGTAGGAATCTTGAGATTGTATGTGACAGTTTGAACTTTTTCCTGACCGTTTTCCATGTTGCTATAGTATCTTTGATTAGTATGTTGTTTCTTTGTGTCACTGGGATATCTCCCCATTTAGTATGTAATAACTCTTTCAGGGAGGTCTCTGGAGAGAACTCCTTTTCTATTTCTAGGGAGGAGTAGTGATTGGTATAATTTATCCAGTCTCCTACATGTCTCATTATGCTTGCTATGTTATAGTTCCTGATGTTTGGCAGGTTGATACCCCCCATTTCCTTTGGTAGTTGTAGTTTTTTTAGAGCTATTCTGCTTCTCTTATTTCCCCATAGGAATTTTGTCATTGCTCTATTTATTGCCGTATTGTCTTCATGTTTGAGGAGCATGGGGAGAGTCTGCATAGGATAGAGGAGTCTGGCAAACGATATCATTTTGATCGCACTTGCTCTCCCAAATAGCGATAAGGGTAGTGTCGTCCAGTTTTTTAGTTCCTGTACTATTTTTTTTATGATAGGTTTAAAATTATTCTCGTATAGTCTGGAAATTTCTGCTTCCAGCATGATCCCCAGATATCTGATGGGTTTTTTTGTTATTTTTACAGGGAAATTATATGATGCCCTAGTTTCTGGGGTTTTTTTTTTTTTTCCAAAATTTTTTATTAGGCATTTAGATAATTCACAGTATGCATGAAACAAACGATAATACAGCCTAATACAGATTTTCTCCTTTTGTTGGTTAGAGAAACCGGAAATAAAAGAGGAAAGCTCACCGCTCCCCTGACCCTCCAGGGGCTATGTGGGGAGCGCGAGTATGGAAACAGAGAGTAAGAGTGGGAATAGGAAGGGGAGGGTGGGTGGGGGGGGGGGAGATACCCATTGCTTCCCGTATCCTCAGTCTATTTTCATTGGTGCCCCTGACCTGGTTTTCCTTTCTCTCTCTCTCTTTTTTTTTTTTTTTTTTTTTCTCCCATATGTGGATTAGTGGCGTAGAGGTGCCATATGGGATAGCCACGGATCCCATATTTTGTTAAAGGAGTCAGTGGATCTTTTCAAGAAGGCAGATAGTTTCTCCATATTCATCACCTCTTGCACCCTATTTTTTACCGTTTGTTTTGAGGGGGGGAGACACCTTCTTCCAGGCGGCTGCCACCGCACATCTAGCCGCTGTAAGAATGAAGGAGATTAATTTACTTGTTGGTCGGTCCAAATTTTCTAAGGGCCTGGCCAACAGGTAGGTCAACGGGTCAATAGGGATTTTGAGGTCTGTGACCTCCTCTATTAATTTTTGTATTGTTCCCCAATATTTTTGAATTTCCGGACATGTCCACCAAATATGGGCCATGTCCCCCTTCTGACCGCAACCTCTCCAGCATAAATCGGACGCCTGGGGGTAAATTTGATTTATTCTAACTGGGGTAAGATACCAGCGAAACAGTATTTTCTGGGGGTAAATTTGATTTATTCTAACTGGGGTAAGATACCAGCGAAACAGTATTTTATATATGTTTTCTTTGATTGTGGTACATATGGAAGTTCCTGAGGCATTTTCCCAAATTCTTTCCCAATCCTCTCGGTCTATAACTATTTCCAATTCTGCTGCCCAATGCAGCATATAGTCATGTGTAGGGGCTTCTATGGCCCTTTCCAATTCACCGTAGATTTGTGTTATAAGACCTTTCTGGTGGCCTGTTTCTCTACAGAGCCGCTCGAAACTGGTGAGAGGGGGAAATTTCAACGTTGGGGATAAAGTTTGAATAAAATGCCGAATTTGTAGATACTTGAAGACATCCAATCTTGCTATTTCATATTTGGTTTTTAGGTGTTGATAACTCAGGAACTCCTCAAAGCTCAGGAGGTCAGCAACCGCTCTAATATTTTTTGTTTTAAATTGGTCCCATTGTCTGGGCTCACAGCCAGGGGGGAATTTCGGATTTTTATAAATTGGTATGAGTTGGGATTGAGGTGTGGTGAGCTTAAATTTAAATTTGCATTTTGTCCAAATCTCCCATGTGTGTCTCATTGGGCCTAACTTAAATTTACTGTTCTGCATGTCTTCCCTGCTCAGGGACCAAAGGCAAGCCGGCAGTGAAGGCGTCCCGGCATAGTATGATTCTATATCTAGCCAACAGTATTGGTTTGGGTTGGCATTCCAAACTACTACCTGTCGCAATTGGGCGGCTTGGTAGTATTTTGTGATGTCTGGAACACCAAGTCCTCCTCTCCCCTTGATGCCAAAAGAACTGTCCTGGTGATTCTGGGTTTCTTACCCTGCCAAATAAAGTGGAAGATTAGTTTTTGAATGTTCTTTAATTCTGAGCCAGGGATGTGGACCGGGAGAGTCTGAAAATAATATAATAATCTAGGGAGTATGTTCATTTTAACTGATATCATCCTCCGATCCATGATATCTGATATCCTCCCCATTTCTCTAGATCTTGTTTGATTTTCCGGAACAGAGTCGGATAATTTTGTTGATATAGGATTGGTAGTTCCTCGTTATCTTTACTCCCAAATATTTGATACTCGAGGAGCTCCAATGATAGTTAAAGTTTAGTTTGAGGAGTTTCACCTCTGGCTCTGACAGGCTTAATTTAGTGCTTCCGATTTGTCATTATTGATTTTATAACCTGAAATATCTCCAAAGTCCCGGAGCTCTTTTTGGAGGTTAGGTAGGGATGTTTGGGGTTGTGTAAGGGTTAGGATGACATCATCTGCGAATAGCGATATTTTGTGCTGCCTGTGTCCAATTTCTATTCCTTTGATGTCTCTATTGGCTCTAATTGCAGATGCTAGGGGTTCTATGGTTAATGCAAAGAGGAGAGGAGATAGGGGGCATCCCTGTCGAGTTCCATTAGTGATCTCAAATCTCTGGTTACTGCCCCCTGGTAGTTTTACTGTTGCAGACGGGTTTTGATATAATCTACGGACTCCTTCTAGGTATGCGTCTTTGAATCCGAATTTACACATAACTTGGTCATGAATAGCCAGTCTATTCTATCGAACGCCTTCTCTGCATCTAGGCTTAGGAGTAGTGCTTTGGTCTCTGTGAGATGGACATGTTCGATAATGTCTATTATCTTCCGAGTATTGTCCGAGGCCTGTCTGCTGCTACGAATCCTACTTGATCACTATCTATTAATCTCGGTAAGATGGGGTTTAATCTATTGCGAGTATTTTGCTATATAGCTTGAGATCACAATTGAGCAGGGAGATTGGACGATAGCTTCCACATTGCATCGGGTCCCTGCCTTCTTTATGTATAATGGCCAGGGTGGCCAGGGACATTGACGTGGGGATTTGATTTCCTTCCATGAAATCGTTAAATATCTTTAGAAGATGCGTGGATAGTACTGGCAAGAATCTCTTATAGTAGACATTAGTGAACCCGTCGGGGCCAGGAGACTTAGTAATTTTTAGTGATTTGACCGCCTCTTCCAGTTCCTCTTTTGAGATCTCAGCGTTGAGGACTGTGTTTTCCTCCTCCGTTAGTGTGGGGAGCTTACATTATCTAAATATTGCGCTATTAATTCGGATGCTATTGATTCAGGCCGGCCATTTTTTGATCTTAGATTATACAGTTCGGTGTAAAATTTTGTAAATTCAGCTGCTATTTTGCTATCACTATGTTGTATTTCACCAGACCTACTCTTGATTGCCGTGATTTGGGACCGTTTATGTACCCCTCTTAATTTAGTCGCCAAAAGTCTGTCTGCCTTGTTCCCCTTGTCATATTGTTGATTAGTCCATTTGAGGGCCTTCTCAACATCCTCCAGCTGGATTTGTCTAAGTTTTACTCTGGCTGTTGTCAATGTTTTATATATTTTTTTTGAGGGGTTGTTTTATGAGATTGTTCTATTATTTTGATATTATCCGTAAGCTCCTTTATTAATTTTTGGCGGGCTTTTTCCTGTGGGATGCGATAGAAATGAATTTCCCTCTAATGGTTGCCTTATGGGCCTCCCACAGGATTGCTGGTGAGGAGACGGATCCTGAGTTAAAAAAAAATAGTCCCGAATAGCGGCTCTGATCTCTCTTTCTATCTCAGGATGATTGAGTAATGAATCATTTAGTCTCCATGAGTAATTTATTGTTTTTTCAAGGGGTCGTCAAGGTTAAGGTAATCGGGGCATGATCAGACCATGTGATTGGTCCTATGTTGGAGTCGGATGTCGCCGCCACCACATTTTTTGTGGCCAAAAAGTGATCTATTCGAGAGTAGGTCTGGTGAGGTGCTGAGTAAAAAGTATAGTCTCTCTGGCCCTGATGTTGGGCCCTCCATATGTCCACTAGTGAGAACTCGCTTAAGATTCCCCTAAACCTTTTCCCTATGATCTGGGAGGGGGTTGTGCGGGGGGACCCATTGTGGTTGATCTGTCCTCGGTAGGGTTAAGGACCATGTTTAGGTCTCCTCCCACTATCATCGATGACAGATATCCCGGGTCTATGCCCTCGAGAACTTTCTTTAGGAATTCTGTTTGATTCTCGTTCGGGGCATATACATTGACCAGAGCGATTGCTGAGCCCGCTAAGGAGCCATATACCACTAGAAATCTACCCTCTGGGTCCGCCGTTGTTTTGATATGATTAAATGGGGTGCCCTGTCTGATCAGGACAGCTACACCCCTCTTTTTACTAGTAAACGATGCGCAAAAAACACATTGGGAACACTTTTTTGAATAAATTTGGGGGTCTTGTGATGTGAAATGGGTCTCCTGTAGGAATAAGATGTCTCCCCCTGATCTTTCATATCTTGAAGTGCTACTCTCCTTTTTCGGTTATTTTGGAGCCCTTTTACGTTGAGTGAGGTTAATTTAATTGTGGCTTGGCTAGCCATTTGGGTTCTTTTTTTTTTTTTTTTGGATAATACCATAAGGCCTTCTCTTTCCCCACTTGAGAGGCCATGATCCAGTAACTCTGAGTCTGGTTTAAATTTCTGAAGGTATAGAGGTTGTGTGTTTTTTTTTCGGTTAGAATAGATATCTTAAGCTGAGGAAGGGGGGCGTGGGAAGGGGTAGGTGGGGGTGGGGCGGAGATCTGCTGGGACAGGGTCAACAGATAGAGATAGGTTGTAACAAGGCCACAAAAGGCCTTAACATATTTTCACCAGCCTTAAGAACGGCCGGCATTTGGACCAGGTGGGTCCCTTGGGGGTGATTCCGGGTTCGTCAACCGCTGGAGGTCAGAGGAGTCCAGACCCTCTATAGATTTACTTAACCCATTTAGTATAGACCCCCAGTCCATGTGTGTGGGGAAGCAAAGAAGGCATAGGAACATTTCAAGTAATTCAAACATTTCACATCTCAAAAAGACAACCATATTGTAACTATGCGTTGTGAGAGTGGAGTAACCTCTTAAATATCTAACTAAACAATTTCCGTTTTCTTTTGTATGCTCGCTTCCCTTGGGTGGGAGGGATAGGGGGAGGAGGGGAGGGGGGGGAGGAGGGGAGGAGGGGGTAAGGAGGAAGGGAGGGGGGAGGAGGAGAGGGGGGGGAGAGAGGGGGGGGGAGGGGAGGAGGCAGGGGGAGGGGGGGGAGGGGAGGAGGGGGGAGGGGGGGGGGGAGGGGAGGAGGGGGGAGGGGGGGAGGGAGGGGGAAGGGGGGGGGAGGGGGGGAAGGGGGGGGGAGGGGGGGGGGGGAGGGGAAGGGGGGAGGGGGGGGAAGGGGGGGGGAAGAGGGGGGAGGGGGGGGAGGGGGGAAGGGGGGGGAGGGAGGGGGAAGGGGGGGAAGAGGGGGAGGGGGGGAGGGGGAGGGGGGGGAGGGGGGAAGGGGGGGGAGGGAGGGGGAAGGGGGGAGGGAGGGGGGGGAAGGGGAGGGAGGGGGGGAAGGGGGGAGGGGGGAAGAGGAGGGAGGGGGGAAGGGGGGAGGGAGGGGGGAGGGAGGGGGGGGAAGGGGGGAGGGGGGAAAGAGGGAGGGAGGGGGGAAAGAGGGAGGGAGGGGGGAAAGAGGGAGGGAGGGGGGAAGGGGGGGAGGAGGGGGGGGAAGGGGGGGGAGGGGGGGGAAGGGGGGAGGGAGGGGGGGAAGGGGGGGGAGGGGGGGGAAGGGGGGAGGGAGGGAGGGGGGGGGAGGAGGGGGGGGGAAGGGGGGGGAAGGGGGGGAGGGAGAGGGGTGGGAAGGGGGGGAGGGAGGGGAAGGGGGGGGAAGGGGGGGAGAGGGGGGAGGGGAGAGGGGGGGGAAGGGGGGGAGGGAGGGGAAGGGGGGAGGGGAGAGGGGGGGAGGGGAGAGGGGGGGGAAGGGGGGGAGGGAGGGAAGGGGGGGTGGGGAGGGGGGGGAGGGGAGAGGGGTGGGGAGGGGGAGGAGGGTCTAGGTGCAATTAAAACATTTCAAATATTTCACTTCACATTTTTGTGTAACATAACTCTTATACAACTCTGCGCAGAAAACATATTTTATACAATTCTGTGACCATACAAGATAAGTTCGGCTTTCTTTCGTATGTTTGTTTTCCCCTTAGTGTTTTTCCCTCTTATTTATCTTTGCGTTTATGTGAGGTACTAGGTAGGCTTGTTAGCAGGGGTAAGAGGGGGGGGGGTCTAGGTGCGGCCCAAGCATTTCACATTTCTGTATAGCACAACTATTATGTAACTCTACACAGGGAGTATAGGGAGGGGAGGGGGGGGGAGGGAGAGAGGGGAGGGGAGGGGGGGGAGGGAGAGAGGGGAGGGAAAGAGGGGAGGGGGGGAATGGGGGGAGGGGGGGGAATGGGGGGAGGGGGGGAGGGAGGGGGGGAAGGGGGGGAGGGGGAGGGGGGGGGGGGAGGAGGGGGGGAAGGGGGGGGAGAGGGGGAGGGGAAGGGTTTGGAGGGGAAGGGGGGGAGGGGAGGGGAAAGGGGGGGAGGGGAGAGGGGTGGGGAGGGGGAGGAGGGTCTAGGTGCAATTAAAACATTTCAAATATTTCACTTCACATTTTTGTGTAACATAACTCTTATACAACTCTGCGCCGAAAACATATTTTATACAATTCTGTGACCATACAAGATAAGTTCGACTTTCTTTCGTATGTTTGTTTTCTCCTTAGTGTTTTTCCTCTTATTTATCTTTGCGTTTAGGTGAGGTACTAGGTAGGCTTGTTAGCAGGGGTAGGAGGGGAGGGGCCTAGGTGCGGCTCAAGCATTTCGCATTTCTGTATAGCACAACTATTATGTAACTCTACACAGGGAGTATAGGGAGGGGAGGGGGGGGGGAGGGAAAGAGGGGAGGGAGAGAGGGGAGGGGGGGGTAGGAGGTGGGCCTAGTTGCAGTTCAAACATTTCAGACATCTCCCATTTCTGTATAACACAGCTATTATGTAACTCTGCGCTAAAGATATATTGTGAATCGTTTTGTGACTAAATAAGATTAATACAACTTTATTTTATATATTCGTTTCCTCTTAGTATGTTTCTCCCATTGTTTTTGTGCTTAAGTAGGGTGCTAGGTGGGTTTGCTAGTAAGGGTGGGGAGGGGAGGTGGAAGAGAAGGGGAGATGAGGGGGGGGTGGGGGAATAGGGGGGAGAGGGAGGGGGAGAAAAAGGGGGGGGGGAGGGGGGAAAAGAGGGGGGGGACACGTGGGGACATGCGAGTGTGTGGGGGGAGGGGTGGAAGAGGGGGGGGTATGCATGGGGAAGGGGGGAAGGGGGAGGGGGGGGGCGATTGCGTGTCTGGGTTACAGGGGGGGGGGGGGAAGGATAGAGGGGAAGCAAGGTGTTAATTGAGATATAACAGTTATATTATTTTAATCTACTCACGACCTCCGGATCATCACTATTAACTTATGATTTTAAGTTCTTTGATTCAGTCTGGGTGGTCCGTCTTCCTGGTATCCTAGCCGCCCCTAGTCCCACAGACTGGGGAGTCCTCTGTGGCAACGGGGTCCATGGATCGTTGGCGGAAAGGCTGGATGCCGACACCGACCCCCCCCCTCCCCCCAATCCAGAGCCCCCGCTCCACGGGACCGGAGAAACCGGCAAAAGGAGGGGGAGGGAGATCATATTTAAAGCGGGACCGAAAAGCCGGAGATTGAGGGCTGGTGGGGGCAAAACCGGGATCTAAATTCCTCTTATGCTCCGGAGTTAGAAGATCAGCGATCCTACTGCTCCGGGTTGAGTCAGTCGGTTTCCCGGTCTTACCGTCGGCGGACGGGATCCTCTTCTGAGTCATCGCAGGAGTAGGCGGTGTTCTGTGTCAGCTCATCCTAGAAGTTGGCGGCTTACTTCTTGGTGCTGTTCTGGTCTGGTAAGATGATTTTAACGATGAGCAGAGGCGTCCCCCCTCCTCGAAGTCTCCTCAGAGCCATCTCGAGAACAGGCGCCTCGTGACTTCACATTGGGAGTGGAGGTTGGCGCCGGATTACCATGGGGGTCCGCAGCCCGCGCTCCAGTGCGGCCCCGGACCAACAAGGTAAGTGGGGGCACTCTTCCCCCTCCGGGTCTGTCCGGGGGGATTTCTCTGAGTGCCGCGGCGGTTGTCATTTTTCTCTAGGGTGTTGGGCCGCAATTCTCTCCGATGTTCGGGGGGGGTCTCCTGATGTATTTTCAGCGGTAGGATTGGTCGTTATCCACGTTTGAGGTGGAGTTAGACCTAATGCTTTTGCGAAGGGGGCCATGTCCACGGGGTATTTCATGGACAGGAACTTTCCATTCCTGTTAACTGTGAGTTTGAAAGGGAATCCCCATCTGTATTGGATTCCTTTCTCGCGGAGTAGGTTGGTTAAAGGTTTTAATTCACGTCTGCGGTCTCTCGTTGCCTTTGACAAGTCGTTATAGACTTGGAGAGTTTCGTTTTGAAAGGTTATTTCCCCCAGGTCCCGGCAGGCCGCAATTATTTTTTCTTTTGATGTGTATTTATGCATCTTTATTATAATGTCCCTACGCCGCCTCGGGTCGTCTGATTTAGGTCCTAGGGCACGATGAGCCCTATCCATTTCGAGCTCTTTCTCCTCCAGCTCCCCGCATACTAAGTTAAAGAGCTCCATGAGGTATGGTCGGAGTTGATCCTGTGCGACCGACTCCGGTACGTTCCGGACGCGGATGTTTTGGCGCCGGTCACGATTTTCTTGCTCCTCCATAGCTTCTTTAAGGAGGGTGATCTCTTCTCCTAGACGGCCTATCTCTTCCTCCGCTTCACTCTGTCTTTGTTGAGACTCAGTGAGTTTTTTCTCCAGGGTAGTTGTTTTCTCTGTCAGCCCTGAGATTTCCTTCCTTATGTCGCTCACTGCGGTTCTGAGCTCAGTCTGAAAGGAGGATTGGAGCGTCGTTGCCATAGCCCCAGGAGCTCTTCCAAGTATGCCCTGGTTATGGGTTGATCAGGGCTTGCTGGGGTGCGATCTTTTGGCTGGGTTTTTTTCCCTGAAAGCGCCGTGGCGCCATGCGGTCCGCCGCCATCTTGAGGCTCCATCGTGCTGTCCCTGGCCCGTTGCGACGGAGAAAAGTATTTGGCAACTCCCTGATTGCTCGCTTTTTTGGTTTTTGACATCGCCTAGTTCTTTAGCTATCCGGGGGTGTAAGTGTTACCCGGCAATTTTGGGGAAAAATGTGGGTTTTTGCGTCTTTTAATGCGTGGGTCTATGGAGCTCCTCTTCTACCCGTCCATACCGGGTGACGTCTCCGGAAGTCCCCCCATTAGGTTTTATTTTAAATCATGCATGTCCCCTTTAATTATGGGGGGGGGGGGGGGGTGGGCTGTGTACATTTGTTAAAGCCCTCTCCTCTGTAGGCTCTTTGTGCACTTCTGCAAAAGTGCTCTTTCCCCAGGGGATGTCTCTTCTGGGTCTTCCCAATCTCCTGGAGTCCCTGGTCTGTGGTTTTTGGGGAGTGGGGAGGGGGGTGGAGGGGGCCGGGGTAGTCCGCACACTCTGCAGGCACTTCTGCAGAGTGCCGGGTCAAAATGGCCGCCCCCGCTCCTCTCAACTCTCTGCCCCACCAACCTCCAGTCGCACACTTGCAGCCGCGCGGGGACTAACGGCAGACAGCCTCTCGTCCCGCTTCTTACCCGGCCACCCACGCACTGTGGGGTCAAGGAGGAGCGCCGCTCTCAGCCGCGTCCGGGCCGTCCCCTGGGGAAAATGGCTGCTGCACCGCGTCTCCCGGCTCCTACTTGCTCTCCGCCGGCTGGTTGGTGTTTTTTTTAAAATATTTTATTATTTATTTAATAGCTCCGCCGCCCGCGCCTTCCGCTGGTATAATTCCCTGTGGGTTTGCAGGGGAAAGGCTGCTTTACGGGGCTTTGGGGCCCGGAGCTCTTGAGCTGCACGTCTTCTCGGCTCTGCAGTTGGCCACCGTTTCTGGTTTTTTTTTGATGTACATCATTTCTGTTTTAGATATATTTATTTTAAAGCCTGCGAATGACCCAAATGTCTCTATTTGTTGTAGGACCTTTTTGATTGATTCGTCTGGGTTAGTCATGAACATTAATATGTCGTCTGCGAACATTGATAGTTTCAATTCTGTTTTGTTTATCTTTATCCCCCTAAAGTCTTTCATTTGTCTCAGGTAGATAGCCAGAGGCTCTATAGCTAGATTGAACAGCAGGGGTGACAGCGGGCACCCCTGACGTGTCCCCCTGTATAGTTGGAATGGGCTTGATAGGTGTCCTGCTGCTATTATTCTAGCCTTTGGGGTGTTGTACATTGCCTTTAACATATTATTAAAGTTTCCCTTGAATCCAAATTTATCTATCACAAAGAACACATGTTCCCACATTATGTTATCGAATGCTTTCTCGGCATCGATTGTTACTAGGGCAGTATTCTCTATCTTATGTAGTCTGACCCACTCTATTGCTGCTAGTACTTTTCTGATGTTTTTCACCGCGGATCTTCCTTTGACAAATCCCGACTGGTAAGGGTGTATCAAGGATGGAAGAATGTTCGCTAACCTATCTGCCATAATTTTGGTGAATATTTTTGCGTCTTGATTGATCAGTGATATTGGTCTATACGATTCTGGTCTCAGGGGGTCCTTGCCCTGTTTGTGTATTATCATTATGTGGGCTGTTTCACTTGTTTGCATAAACGTGGCTTCTTTAAGGGCTTTTTGATATAAATGTTGTAGTGGTTCTATCAAGTTTTCTTTTAGGAGTTTGTAATATTCCCCTGACATGCCATCTGGACCTGGGGCCTTGCAGTTTTTGAGGTTTTGAATTGTGTCCTTTATCTCTTTTTGAGTGATAGGGGAGTTTAAACTATCCATTTCTTCTTGACTTACTTTAGGTATTTTAATATCTTTAAAAAATATATCTCTTGCTTCTGTGTTTATTTGTCCGTCCCTATACAGTTTGCTGTAGTATTCTTTGAACACCTCGTTTATTTTTTTTGCTTCTGTGATTATCTCTGTCTTATCGTATATTTTAGTGATGGGCGCAGTTGACCTGTAGTTACGCATAAGATTTCCCAGGAGTCTACCCGTCTTATTACCGTGTCGGAAAAATTTGGCTTCTTTTACTGATTTTTTCCCTAGTTCTTTTTTTTCTAGCCATACCTCACATATGGATTTTTTCTGGCTATAGCTTTCTTTG
Organism: Ascaphus truei; assembly: GCF_040206685.1. Classification (NCBI taxonomy): domain Eukaryota; kingdom Metazoa; phylum Chordata; class Amphibia; order Anura; family Ascaphidae; genus Ascaphus; species Ascaphus truei. The sequence goes on along the minus strand of NC_134497.1, from coordinate 33,592,299 downwards.
TTTTGGGGTGTTGGGTCTGTTTTGAATATTTTGAATGCCTCGCTTAGTTCTTTACTGGCCTTACAGAATTCCTGTGTTGCCTGTTTCTTTCTTCTGGATACATATGCCATTATGTCCCCTCTAATTACCGCTTTTGATGTTTCCCAGTAGAGTATGGGGTTTGCTCTGTGTTCTTGGTTTGTGTTGTCAAATCTCTCCCAGGCTCTCTTTAAGTAATTCACAAAGTCTTCACTATTGCTTAGGTAATTTGGGAATCTCCAGGTGTTTGGGCTTGCTCTGCCCAGTCCCATATCTAGATCTAGGCGTACCATTGCGTGGTCAGATATAATTATCTCTCCCATGTCTATGTGTGTTATTTTGTTTAGTAGGTTCGGTGTTAGTAATATTGCATCGATTCGTGAAAATGAATTATGTGCGTTGGAGTAGAAGGAGAAGTCCCTCTCCAGTGGGTTGAGCGTTCTCCATCCGTCTACTATCCCTAGTGCTGTTTTAATCAATTCCATATTTTTGGTTTGGGCGCTGTCTTTGGGCATGCTATCGTTGTGATTTGATCTGTCTAGGAACTTGTCCTGTATTGCGTTCCAGTCCCCCCCCAGAATTAGGTTTCTATGTTTGTATTTTAGTATCTTGTTTATAGTTTCTTGGAAAAATTCCGTCTTATGGTCGTTTGGTCCATAGACATTTCCTAGGAGGTAGTCTATTCCTCCACTTCTGACTTCTGCTACTATAAATCTTCCTTCACTGTCTCTCTCTGTGTTAATTATTTCTAGGGGGAGATTTTTATTTATGAGTATGGCCACTCCCGCTTTTTTTCCTATTGACGGGGAGAAAATGCTGTGTCCTACCCAATCTCTTTGTAGTTTATTGCTTTCTTTTGAATTTAGATGCGTCTCCTGTAGGAATGCTATGTCTGCTTTTTGTTTTTTTAGGTAGCTTAGTACTTTTTTGCGTTTTATTGGGTTGTTAAGCCCCTTCACATTCCATGTTATTATTCGTGTATGCATTTTGTGTCTAAGTCTGTTCTGTGTCCTCTATGTATGTCATCGTTTGCTTTCTCTTGTTTCCTGTTAATTATGATATTCTGGGTTTTTTCTCTCTTTTCTACTTGTTCCCAACGCTCTTTTATGTTTTTGTTAGCCTGGCTTGTCAACATGATCTCTGCCTGGTTTTCTGTATTAGAACTTCTAACTTTTTTAACCTTTTAACGGTTTAACCTTTTAACTTTCCTTTCTTTTCTGGACTTCACTTTTTTCCAGAGGTGTACTTTCTACCCTCTTGTGTGTCTCCTTGTGTATGCACTTTAGTCTCCTTGTCCCCGCCGGGGGGTATATTTACTATTTTGTATTTTTTTCTATTTTTTATTTTTTTGTTTTGGTTTTGTTGTTGTGTCCCTGTCCCTTGGCTATTTTGTCCTTGATTCTTCCTATCTTTGGCCGTATATTAAGGTGTCTGTATGTCTACGTTTCTTGCTGATGTTATGAGTGCTGCTATTGTTGTGGCATGCGTGTGTGTGTGTGCCCTCCTTCCCGCTATTCTCTTGGTCTCATTGTTTGTATGTTCATGTGGTTGTGTAGCTGTATACCTTACATCAGTGTCGTGGTTGCCCGTCTCTGTCCCCCTTGGGGATCGGTTATTTTCTTGCTGTTAGGTTGTCTGTTTCTGTCCGTTGTCTGTCTTTATCTCTTCATGTTCTGACTATGCTGCTTTCCCCCCGTTGCGATACCAGGAGTCCACTGTAGGTTTAGCTCAATAAGAACACAATAGGATAAAAAAAAAAAAAGAACTTTCAGGTTATTGCATGACAATCACAATCACATTGTTATGTTTTTATGCTTTTTTTGTTTTCGCCTGCCCCTCCCTTTCTTCGTCGTCCTCCTCCTCCCTCCCTCTTCCCTCTCTCTTCTCTCCTCCCCCCTTCTCTCCACTCCCCCCTCTCTCCCCCCCTCTCATCCCCTTCGTGTCCCCTTCCTCCCCTTCCCTCTTTCCCCCCCCCCTCCATTCTCTTGCCTGAGGCGTTCTTGTCTCTCCCACCCCTGTTGTATCTTTCTATCTCCCTCCCCCTCCCGGTTTGGTCGCCCCTTAGCGTCCATTCCAGCAAGCATTCCTTTGCGGGTTAATATCAGTTACACATTTAGATATCTACATATATCCCTATGTACTGTCACTCACTCTATGCTTGTTCATACCCCTTCTTGGGCCACACTTATGCTTATATTCTTGCACACCCCCATACATTCACTTTTTTTTTTTTTATCTTTTATCATGGGACACGGGACAAATGTCTTATTTCAGTCTCTTTCAAGTAAAATGTGATCTTGGGCTCTGCATCTGTCCACTTTAGCGATCATCATCTCTTGTGTCATTCCGGTCCTCCTCTGCGTTCCTGGGGATTGTCATCTTTGTCACGTACTTTTCCGCCAGGTCGTGGGATGTGAAGGTTTTCACCCCTGTGTCGGTGTATATTTTTAGAGTTGCTGGGTATATCAGTGCGAATTTCCGTTTTTGCTTGTAGAGAGTGGTACATACCCTGCTAAATTCTCTCCTTTTTTGTGAGACCGTGGCCGAATAGTCCTGAAAAATCATTATTCTCTTGTTCTCAAATGTCAGTTGGTCCGTCTCCTTGAAAGCTTTGATAATTCTGACTTTGTCGTCGAAGTTGAGAATCTTTGCTATTATTGCTCTAGGTTTAGTTTCTTGGTCTTGTCTTGCAGCCCCCATTCTGTGCGCTCTCTCTATCTTTATTGCATTATCTGCGGATAGTCCAAGATGTTCTGGGATCCATTTCTCGCAGAACTCTATGAGCTGGTGCTGTTTTATTGACTCAGGTACTCCTATCAGTCTTATATTGTTTCGTCGGGACCGGTTTTCAAGGTCGTCTACTTTTTCTTCTAATATGCAGTTTTTTTTCCGCATTGTTTCTAGTGCTTGATGCACGTCGGACATTTCGTCCTCCACAGTGCTAATTCTTGTTTCAGCCTCTTCCACCCTTGAGGTGTGTGCTGACAGCTCATTTTTCAGCTCTTCTATGGATGTTTTTATTTTGTCAATTTTTTTATCAAATTGGGGGAGAATTTCTCTTGCTACAGCCTTTGCAATACTTTCATGCTCTGACCTTGTTTGTGCCTGCTGGTCTGCTTCCCCGTTCTGGCTGGATTCTCCTGTCTGGTTCTCGTGGCTGTCGGCCATTTTCTGTATCTCTCTCCTTCTCTCTCCCTTGTCCTGGCGCTGTTGCTGCTGTTTTGGAGCCATCTGTGCAGTTTTGGAGAGATATTTCTCCATGCAGGTGCCTCAGCTTGTTAGGGTACCTGTCCCTTTAAATTCTGACTGATTTTTGCCGGCTATTTTCTCGCGGTTACAGCGATTTTCCCCGGCGGGCCAGCGGAGCTCTTCTCAGTGCGTCCTCACAGCCCTGGCGCCATACCGGAAGTCTAATAGGCTGTTTTAAGATGTTTAATTCTATTTTATTCTGTTTCCCATTTTTCATCCCCCTTTCCTATAGATGCGCCGATATATTTATTAAGTTATTGATGTATTAAAGTTATTTATTAAATTGTATTTATCCTTTAGCCATATTTGACATGCTGAACACATTGCCCCACCCCCAGCATGCTATGGGCAGATCTGATTGGCCCAATGCGCAATTGGCTGACCAATAGTAGCAGCACTTTGCGCATATATTGTTGGAGGAGGGACTAATGATTTATCCCTGATGAAGAAGCTTTCCCATAGCTTCAAAACGCGTTGGATAAGTACAGTAAGGTTTTGGCTCCTTATCCTAGCCCCCTCATTACATTTCTGAAGCCGTTTTCATTGCGGATCTGATTTTTGGGGATTTCCACTAAACGAGGCACAACGCGTCACCCGTGACGTCACGGGAGTGCTCGAGGGCCGGCTCAACACACCACGTGGACCGCGTGGTGCCCCGAGTGCACAGAGAGACTGCTGGCACTTCTGTGTGCAGGAGAAAATGGACTTGTAATCCCCTACAGCGCAGTGTGTACCTGTGAGCCCAGCCTGATAAGACAGTCAGAGGAGGATTCATCAACAGCTCAAGGGCTGCAGCTGCCTTCCACGAGGGTGAGAGATACAACTAAAGACTCTCCAGAGACAGCTGCTGAACCAGAGGGCGACACCATCCAGAGGGGCTCCTGTGGTAACATTGTGCTGATGTTTGCACAGACATGCTTTGTTTTATTTGCCTAAATGTACGCCTAATACTCACCAATTTTACACCAATCTAATTTGTCATTATTTACTTCACTATTGCGTTTTTGCGCTGTTCTTTGTGTTTGCTAACACACACTGCAAATTATTTACATTGAGCACTTTAAGAAGGGCAAAATACTTCATATGGATGTGTTTACTGTTGATTAATGTGCCAAAACATAATCCAATTGCCTTAAAACTTGGCAGAAGACATACTTTACAATGCCCACAACTATCCTGAAAATTCCATTGCTTTTGCTGAGATACACTGCAAATTATTCACGTTAAGCACTTTCTGAAGGACAACAGTCTAAAACGCTTAATGTGGATAATTGGGCCAAGACATACACAGCAGTGTACACATCAAACTGAATGGGACTGCCAGGGACCCCTGCTGTGTTAATCCGATGGGCCATTAGTCTTTCTGCAGAAATATCACTGAAATGTTGCAGCATGTACCCAGCATGTACCTGGGTCTTGTTGGTGATAGCCCCAGAATTTCCATGGCAAGTTTTAGAATACTCGTCGGCGTGCCTGTAGGTAGGGAGAACCTTCAGAGACAGTAGGAGGGAATTCTGGTAAGTGCGTCTGCAGGGAGCCAAGCTTTATGTACAGTATCATGTGTCCAGTATTATCCACAGTGGTATTCATATGCCTCTTTAAGCAAGTGTGTCTTAAGGTGAGTCTTAAAGGTGGATTGAGAGGGTGTTAGTCGGGTATTGAGGGGAAGGGCATTCCAGAGGTGTGGGGCAGTCAGTGAGAAAGGTTTAAGACGGGAGAGGGCTTTAGATACAAAGGGGGTAGAAAGAAGCCATCCTTGAGAAGAACGCAAGAGTCGGGATGGTGCATAACGAGAAAATAGGGCTGAGATGTAAGGAGGGGCAGAAGAGTGTAAAGCTTTAAAAGTGAGGAGGAGAATTGAGTTTGAGATGCGGGATTTGATCGGAAGCCAGGAGAGGGATTTCAGGAGGGGAGATGCGGAGACAGATTTAGGAAAGAGTAGAGCGATTCTGGCAGCAGCATTTAGGATAGATTGTAGGGGAGACAGATGAGAGGCAGGAAGGCCGGACAGCAGGAGGTTACAGCAATCAAGACGGGAGAGAATGAGAGCCTGTCAGAGTTTTAGCAGTCGAGCAAAAGATGAACGGGCGTATCTTTGAGATATTGCGGAGGAAAATGTGACAGGTTTTAGAAACGTTTTGAATGTGAGAGGAGAATGTAAGAGAGGAGTCAAGTGTGACCCCTAAGCAGTGTGCTTGGGCAACTGGGTGATTTATGGTACTTCCAACAATAATGTGGTAGGAGGAAGTAGGGCCAGGTTTGGGAGGAAGTATGAGGAGCTCTGTTTTTGCCATGTTAAGTTTAAGGCGGCGGTGGGCCATCCAGGATGATATCGCAGAGAGACATTCAGAAATTTTGGTTTGTACAGCAGGTGTAAGGTCTGGGGTTGAAAGTAAATTTGTGTGTCGTCAGCATAGAGGTGATATTTAAACCCAAGAGATGTTATTAGGTCACCTAGAGAGAGTGTACAGAGAAAAGAGAAGAGGTCCCAGGACAGAGCCCTGGGGTACCCACACAGAGAGATCAATAGAGGAGGAGGAGGTGTTAGCAGAAGAGACACTGAAAGTACGATGGGAGAGGTAAGAGGAGATCCAAGCTTTGTTCCGAATACCAAGAGTATAGAGAATGTGAAGGAGAAGAGGGTGGTCCACAGTGTCAAATGCTGCAGAGGGGTCGAGTAATATGAGTAGAGTGTAATGACCTCTGTCTTTGGCACCATGGAGGTCATTAGTTATTTTAGTGGGCTGTTTCAGTGGAGTGAGCAGTGCGGAAGCCAGATTGTAGAGGGTCCTGGAGAGAATAGGTGTTGAGAAAATGGAGCAAGTGAGAGAATACAAGACGTTCAAGGAGTTTAAAGACAAAAGGCAGGAGGGAGACAGGTCGATAGTTAGAAAGACAGGTGGAGTCAAGCTTTCTGTTTTTAAGTGATGGTATAACTGTTGCATGCTTGAAGGAGGATGGAAAGGTACCAGAGTAGAGGGAGGAGTTAAAAATGTGTGTGAGCATAGGGATTATAGTAGAACCAAGAGGTTTTAGGAGATGGGAGGGAATGGGGTCAAGAGGGCAATTGGTAGAAGGAGAAGAGGAGATCAACAGTGACACATCCTTCTCTGAAACAGTGGAAAAAGTGCCAAGGAAGGCAGGAGGAGAGTTAGGAAGCGGTGTAGGATGGGAGGAGGAAACAGAGGGGATGTTCTGACTTATGGATTCCACCTTTTCCTTAAAATTGTCAGCAAAGTCCTGAGGTGAGATGGAGGAAGAAGAGGACGCTGAGGGTGGTTTGAGTAGAGGGTCAAAGACAGAGAACAGTCGGCGTGGGTTAGACTTGTGTGTGTTGATTAGTGAAGAAAAGTAGGTTTGTTGAGCTTGAGAGAGGGCAGAGTTGAAACAGGATAGCGTAAATTTGTAGTGAAGGAAGACTGCGAGAGTGTGATATTTCCTCCATAGGCGTTCAGAGGAACGAGTGGAGGAATGCAGCATGCGCGTGTGGGAATTTAGCTATGGTCTGGGGTTAGAAGGGCGAGGACGGCAGAGAGAAAGCGGGGCATGTAGATCAAGAGAGGCGTATAAGGCAGAGTTGTAGATCCTGACCAGGTTGTCAGGGTCTGTAGCAGAGCTGATAGAGGAGTGGGAGGGGCATAAAGTGGACTCAAAGGCAGGTAGGTTAATAGAGCACAGGTTTCTGCAGAACCGATGAATAGATGGAGGTGGAGAAGGGGAGAAGCGAGATAGAGAGACTGAGATGAGGGGATGGTCAGAGAGAGGAAAAGGGGAAATGGAGAAATCAGAGAGAAAAGTTTTTAGTGAAAACTAGGTCTATGTAGTGGCCATCCTTGTGGGTGCTGGCTGCAGTCCACAGTTGAAGGTAAAAAGAAGAGGTTAGCGAGATTAAGTGGGATGGTCAGGGGAGAGAGGGGTCATCAATGTGGCAATTGTAGTCCCCAAGGAGAAGAACAGGGGAGTCTGCGGAGAGAAAGAAAGAGAGCCAGGTTTTAAAGTGAGAGAGAAAGACAGAAGTGGGATAAGTAGAGGTAGGTGGGCGATAGATGACAGCGACGTGGACAGGGAGAGGTGAGAAGATCTGGACAGTGTGAGCCTCAAAGGAGGGAAAAACAAGAGAGGGAGGAATAGGAAGGATTCGTAACGGCAGAGAGAGGAGAGGAGGAGCCCAACACCTCCACCCCTGCCATCAGTGCAAGGAGTATGGGAGAAAGAAAGGCCACCATAAGAGAGGGCAGCTTCCAGAGCAGAGTTAGTCTGAGTGAGCCAGGTCTCTGTTATAGCAAATAGGAGCAGAGATTGAGAGAGAAAGAAGTCCTGCACAGAGAGGAACTTGTTAGAAAGGGAGCGAGCATTCCAAAGGGCACAGGAGAAAGGGGGAGAGGAGGGAGGGTGGCATGAGATGGGGATGAGGTTAGAGGGGTTGACACCCGAAGGAGTAGAGGTTGCATTTGGCAGGTGAGGATGAGAGCATGTAGAAATAAGGCAGGGACCAGGATTGGGAGAGATATCCCCAGAAGCAAGGAGGAGAAGCATGGAAAGAAAGAGAATGTGTGAGGATGATTTGTAGGGGTGTTTTTTAGTGCAGGGGATATAGCTGTGTAGTGTCATAGGGCAACGGTAAGAAAGGAGTTCATGTGAACTGAGAAGTGGTGAAGTAAGGAGAGATGGAGATATGTGAATAGAGTTAGAAACATACTGAGGCTGGTAGAAAGAAGTGCATAATTTGAGAAGATGTGAGGTCACAGCAAATATAAATAGTAAAGGCGGCTCAGATGTGCAGTTTGGGATAGATAATATCCTCCTTTCCAGCGTAGATCAAATGCAATAATCTGGGCCAGTAGGTGTTCTTTTCAACTTCCTTTTAAACTTCAGTTGTCCTTGCTACTTACAATGGGCTACTTGGAGATGGTCTGCAGGCAGCTTAGGGCTGTTCTGCCTGGGTTTATATGGGCCTAAGATATTTTCAGTTGTATATACTAAAATACACACAGCAAAGTAAATAAACTGTAACGGATCGGGGGACTCGCTCTTCCCAGCGTGTCCCCGTCACCTTGGATCCTCCGCCAGCTAGCCTCTCCGTTCCCTTGCTTCCCCAATCCCTGCCTCATTCCCTCGCGGTGCGGTCAGTACGCTCCGTCTCGCGCGCGCATTCCTGGTCTCCTGTCGGGGGACTCGCGCCCCGCGGCGTGCCTCCATCATCCCAGACCATTCCCTACCTGCTTCCGCCACTCCTCCTTACACTCTGACTCCCCTGCCTAGCACCTCCTCCGCGATGCCTCCACCACGCTCTGGTGCTCGCCCGTGCGCACCCGCTCTACTTACCAACCCTCCCCAGGCACTGGCTCCACCCCCCGTAGGTTGCAGGCTATTTCCCTAGATTACTTCCCTGTCTCCTCCCCTGCTCTTACTGACCTATACCTGCAAGCTCCCAGACAAACCCCTGCTCCACCCCTTCCTGCTATTTGTCCTCCTTCCTTTATAACCCGAGTCTGTCCTCTCATTCCTTGCTCTGCATGGCTTTCCTGTAGCTCCTGTGTGTGCAGTGTCTATGCCTAGCTCCCTTGTCTGTTTCAGCTCTGGTTCCTGTCCCTGCCCCTGTTTGGATTCCCTTGGTTTTAACTTGAACTCTACTTTGGACTTTGACTACGCCGCCTTCTCCTGCCTTTGAACCCTGGCTTTCGGACATCGCTACGCTGCTCTCTCCAACCCCTGGATTCTGGCTTTTGGACATTACCTTCCGACTTCTGGCACCCGGACTCAGCAAGTATAACGTTAACCCTTACTCACCAGGCCCGGCAACGCAACTACCACACTCCGGGCATGCCCTCACTGCTGTGGGTGCGTGTACTGGGGACTGGCCAGGTCTGCGGGCATACAGGCGTTACATAAACCTTTTGGTTTTCAATATATCTCCTGGAATGTTTATCCAGGTGAGGATTGCGTATCTACCTCAAAAGAGAGTTTATGGTTCCTGTATCAAAAGCATTCCTGTAAGCATTTCTCTTGGGTAACAGAAGGCAATTGGAATATGTTTTGACTCATTAATCCACTTGAAGCACTTACATACAGGCATACCCCGCTTTAAGGACACTCACTTTAAGTACACTCGCGAGTAAGTACACATCGCCCAATAGTCAAACGGCAGCTCGCGCATGCGCCTATCAGCACGTCCTGAACAACAAAGTTGAACTCCCTACCTGTACCGAAGCTGTGCGCAAGCGGGGAGACTATAGAGCCTGTTACACATGCGTTATTTACATCACTTATGCACATATATGATGATTGCAGTACAGTACATGCATCAATAAGTAGGAAAAGGGGAGTGTTTCACTTTAAGTACATTTTCACTTTACATACATGCTCTGGTCCCATTGCGTACGTTAATGCGGGGTATGCCTGTATTAAGTATTTTGCCCTTCTTAAAGTGCTTAACGTACATAATTTTTAATGTGGGTTAGCAAACACCTTGAAATTTTCAGGATAGTTATGGGCAGTAAACAGCACATCATGTGCCAAGTTTTAAGTAAATGGGTTTATGTTTTGATGCTTTAATTCACATTAAGCACTTTTACATTAAGCATTTTCCACTTCCATAAAGTGCTTCATGTACATAATTTGCAGTGCATGTTATCAAAAGTCAAGGAATTTTTAGGACAGTTTGGGGAGGTGCAAATCATGTACTGTGCAAAGTTTGAAGGCAATTGGTGTATGTCTTGGCACATTTATCCACATTAAGCATTTTTTCACATTAAGCGTTTGACTGTTGTCCTTCAGAAAGGACTTAACGTGAATAATTTGCTGTGTATTTCAGCAAAAGCCATGACATTTTTAGGATAGTTGCGGGTATGTCTTCTGCCAAGTTTGAAGGCAATAGGATTATGTTTTGGCCCATTAATCTACGCTAAACACGTCCATATGAATTATTTTGCCCATCTTAAAGTGCTCGACATAAATTATTTGCAGTGTGTGTTAGCCAGTATACAGCACATCATGTGCCAAGATTTAAGTTAATGGGTTAATGTTTTGACACTTTCATTCACATTAAGCACTTTACATTAAGCATTTTCCACTTTCAGAAAGTGCTTAATGTACATAATTTGAGTGCATGTTATGAAAAGCCATGACATTTTCAGGATAGATTGGGGGAGTGCAAAGCATGTGCTGTGCAAAGTTTGCAGGCAATTGGTGTATGTCTTGGCACATTTATCCACATTAAGCGTTTTTCACATAAAGCGTTTTAGACTGTTGTCCTTCAGAAAGGGCGTAACGTGAATAATTTGCAGTGTATGTCAGCAAAAACCATGGAATTTTCAGTATAGTTCCAGGCATTGTAAAGTATTTCTTCTGCCAAGTTTGAAGGCAATTGGATTATGTTTTGGCACATTAATCAATGTTAAACACGTCCATATGAAGTATTTTGCCCTTCTTAAAGTGCTCAACGTAAATAATTTGCATTGTGTGTTAGCAAACACCTTGAAATTTTCAGGATAGTTGTGGGCAGTATACTGCACATCATGTGCCAAGTTTTAAATTAATGGGTTTATGTTTTGACACTTTAATTCACATTAAGCACTTTTACATTTAGCATTTTCCACTTCCATAAAGTGCTTCATGTACATAATTTGCTGTGAATGTTATGAAAAGCCACGACATTTTAAGGATAGCTTGGGGGAGTGCAAAGCATGTACTGTGCAAAGTTTGAAGGCCATATGTGTGTGTCTTGGCACATTTATGCACATTAAGCGTTTTTCACATTATGCGTTTTAGACTGTTGTCCTTCAGAAAGTGCTTAATGTGAATAATTTGCAGTGTATGTTAGCAAAAGCAATGGAATTTTCAGGATAGTTGCGGGCATTGTAAAGTATGTCTTCTGCCAAGTTTGAAGGCAATTGGATAATGTTTTGGCACATTCATCTACGCTAAACACGTCCATCTATCTATATCTATCTTCTATCTATATATTTCTGAAAGTGTTGTATGCGTGTCTGGTTGTCCTGTTTCTAGGGGCAATCACATTGGATCTTTGGCCCGTCACTCCGCCTCAGGCCAATGAGATTGCTCCCTTGGCCCGCCTGCCCCCGCACACCTCACATTGGCCTGAGGCGGAGTGACAGGCCAAAGGTCACACACACACACAGACACACACACACTCTGTTGCTTGGCCTCACTCTCCCCCGTCAGTCGGACCGTAGCTCACCTTCCACACCCCCCTCACCCCCTCTCCCGGTGCCCCTCACTCTCTCCCCCACCTCCCCCAAACCCGCACGCTCCGCAACATCCCCAGCCGCAATATCACGGAGGGGAAGCGCGGCCCGGGCCTCCTGCACTCACTATCACGTGCGCTCCCGGACGGAGGGGAAGCGCGGCCCGGGCCTCCTGCACTCCCCGGGCCTCCTGCACTCCCCCGGCCTCCTGCACTCACTATCACGTGCGCTCCCGGACGGAGGGGAAGCGCGGCCCGGGCCTCCTGCACTCCCCCGGCTTCCTGCACTCCCCCGGCCTCCTGCACTCACCCTCACGTGGCGCGGGTCTCCTGCCCCAGCCTGCCACTCTTGCCCCCCTGCCAGCTTCCGAACCCACCTCCTGCCCCAGCCTGATGCCACGGGGATATCCGTGCCAGGAGGGGAACCGTCTGCCGCCAGGAAACACCACCCGGTCAAGGTAAGTCACCCACCGTCTCCCACCCTCTGTCACCCAGTCAAAGTCACCCACCCAGTCACCCACACATCCACCCAGTCACCCACTCACCCACCCACTCACCCACTCACTCAGTCTCACCCAAAACCACCCACCCACTCACCGACCCCACCCACTCACTGACCCCACCCACCCACTCACCGGCCACAGCCACCCACCCACCGACCCCACCCACACCCACCGACCCCACCCACACCCACTCACCAACCCCACCCACTCACTCACCCAGCCCTGCCACTAACCCACCCACTCACCGACCCCACCCACTCACCAACCCAACCCAGCCACTAACCCACCCACTCACCGACCCAGAAAAAGTCACCCAGTCACCGACACAAAAAAAGTCACCCAGTCACCGACCCACCCACCAACCCAAAGTCACCGACCCACCCACCGACCCAAAGTCACCCACCCACCGACCCAAAGTCACCCACTCACCGACCCAAAGTCACCCACCCACCGACCCAAAGTCTCCCACCGACCCAAAGTCACACACCCACCGACCCACCCACCGACCGACCCACCCACTGACCCAAAGTCACCCACCCAGCGACCACCCAACCCAGTCACTCACCCACCCAGTCACCGACCCAGAAAAAGTCCCTCAGTCACTGACCCACTGACCCAAAGTCACCCAGTCACCGACCCACCCACCGATCCAAAGTCACCCACCCACCCAGCGACCCAAAGTCACCCACCCAGCGACCCAAAGTCACCCACCCACCCAGCGACCCAAAGTCACCCAACCAGCGACCCAAAGTCAAACACAAAGTCACCCACCCACCCAGCGAACCAGTCACCCAGCGACCCAAAGTCACCCACCCACCCAGCGACCCAAAGTCACCCAGCGACTCAAAGTCACTCACCCACCCAGCGACCCAAAGTCAAGCGACCCAGCGACCCAAAGTAACCCACCCAGTGACCCAAAGTAACCCACCCACCCAGTGACCCAAAGTCACCCACCCAGCGACCCAAAGTCACCCACCCACCCAGCGACCCAAAGTCATCCACCCACCCAGCGACCCAAAGTCACCCACCCAGCGACCCAAAGCCCAGGGTCCCTGAAGAAGTATCATCCAGATACGAAACGCGTAGGATTACTATATATATCTCTTTGAGCCGAATTGTTTGCACAAGTTAAAGAGACTTTTACTGCTCGCGCCCCTCCCGTTGGAGATTTACACCGGGTGTGACGTCAAACGCGTGCGCGGAGCGCAACGTCACGGCTGTTCGACGGGCTGCTAGGCGTGGAGACGAGGGACCGGTGACTTCGATCTGTGCAGGGAGGAATCGTTTGTGGACAGAGAGACTGTGTGGGGACACACACACGGTGTGACTGCTCCCCCCTAAGGAATCTCCGTTATCCGCGGTTTCCCCAGTTGCAGCTGTGAGACGAGTTGCATGCCACTGACTGCTGCGACGGAGCTAACTGATGCACAGAGAGGGTGACAGACATCCATCCAAGGGCACCTACACCATCGCCTATCCCGCCGACGGCTGTGTGGTAATTTGTGTATTGTACACGAAATGCTTAAGTTCTAACCAATTGATGTACGCAGATATATTACCCTTCTATAAATAATTCAACACAGTTTGATTTACTTCACTATTGCGTTTTGCGCTTGTGTTTTCTTATATTTTCAGTTCTTGGGAGTGTTTGAGCCACTCCATTCATCCAGCAGCAAACGCCATTAACCTACAGATTAGTATAGTTTTATTTATCACTTCCACAGTAGGGTTGTGCCGGAATTTATTGTCTTGCACATAAAATTAATGAGGGTTTAATTAATTACATCACTGTATATTGTTAAGACACTGTCTATGATCACAATTGGGATATTTCTGGTTGCGCACATCATTTTTCTTTCTGTGTTAGCAAACACCTTGACATTTTCAGGTTAGTTATGGGCAGTATACAGCACATCATGTGCCAAGTTTTAAGTTAATCGAGTTATGTTTTGACACTTTAATTCACATTAAGCACTTTTAATTAAGCATTTTCCACTTTCAGAAAGTGCTTAATGTACATAATTTGCAGTGCATGTAATTAAAAGCCATGAAATTTGCAGGACAGTTTGGGGGAGTGCAAAGCATGTACTGTACTGTGCCAAGTTTGAAGGCAATTGGTGTATGTGTTGCCACATTAATCCACATTAATTTTTTTTGACATTAATCGTTTTAGACTGTTGTCCTTCAGCAACTGGTTAACGTTCATAATTTTCAGTGTATGTCAGCAAAAGCCATGTACATTTCAGGATCGTTGCGGGCCGTGTAAAGTATGTGTTCTGCCAAATTTTAATGTAATTGGATTATGTTTTGGCATATTAATTAAAGTTACGCATTTCCATATGAGATACTGGGCCCTTCTTAGAGCGCATAATGTAAACAATTTGCAGTACAAACACTTTGTAATTTTCAATTGTGGGCAGTATACAGCACCTCATGTGGCAAGTTTTAAATGAATCACTTTATGTTTTGACTCCTGGATTCACAATAAACGCGTTTATGTGAGCATTTTCCACTTTCAGAAAGTGGTTAATGTACTGTACATAATTTGCGGTGCATGTTATCAAAAAACATGAAATTTTATGGATAGTTTGGGGGAGTGCAAAGCATGTTTGAAGGCAATTGGTGTATATCTTGCCACATTTATCCACATTAATCGTTTTTCACATTAAACATTTTAGTCTATCCCATCGCAGCGTCATATGATGATGAAGACGTCACGTCGCTAAGCAACCAGGAAAACCAATAACAAAATAATCACACAGCGCTAAGCAACCAGGAAAACCAATAACAAAATAGTCACACAGGGACAGCTCAGCACACTTACTGAACTGTGGAGAAGTCAAATTGCATAAGTTACACTTAAGTGACAGTAAATTGAAGCAACATGTATGCACTATATTGGTGCCACAAAGGATATTTAATGACTATAAATTAGTCTGAAGAGCTGGGAGCAGCCATGCTGATATTTTCTTTCTTAGATGATTTTTCTGCCAAAACGAAGGGGTTAAAGCTGAAAAGGAGCAAGTTAAAAGATGGTTCAATGTTATGAGCTTACAGTCAAAAGCAGCATTATTACACACATTTATCTGGGCATAAGATAACAAGACAAACTACAAACCATTAGGGATATATAGATTAAAAGACATAACTCGTATTTATAGATAGTAAAGACACCGAGGCACATAGGCTAGATCATAAGTGTTATCTAGTAGCTTATTAATAATAATTGAGTAGACTTAAGTGGGATAAACAGAATAGTAGAATCCATAGCAGTCATGGGCCAGAGTGACAGAGGTTTAAACCTGTGTCTCTGGTATATCCACCCGCATATATCTGGATTAATAGTAGGGGCTGACCTTACCTCAGGAACCAGTTTAGTTCAAGTCACAATACTTAGGCTAAGGCCCCGCTCCCAGAGTCAGCACGCCCGCACTGCATACAGGCGGCGCACTGACATACACAGACCGCGATATGACGATCTGTAGGGAGCGGGAGGTGGGCGGGAGTGGGAGGCTTGAGCGAAGGGACCCGCTACTCTCCCCCCCCTCCCTCCATGGCTCGGGTAAGTAAAGCAACACACACACACACAGACAGAGGCAGGCACTCAGGCACACACACACATACATACACACACACAACACAGACAGAGGCAGGCACTCACAGACACACACACACACACAGACAGAGGCAGGCACTCAGGCACACACATATACACACACACAGACAGGCACGCACGCACTCAGACACACACACAGACAGGCACTCACGCTGCTGTCACTCCACACTCCTCCCCGCTCCCCGAAGCCTCTCCTCCCGAAGCCTCCCCTCCCCATTGGCTCACAGCCACACCACGTGACGCGTCAACGCTAGGGAACACCATTCTCTTGTATCTCAAAGCGGCTGACGCGCCACAGCGTGTAGTCAGCTGTGCAGCCAGTGGGGACCGGGACCGGCTCTGCAGGATTCCCCTGCTGGTGGGGAACCCGCGTGTGGCCGCCCGTGCCACCGAGCGCAGCGGGACCGAGGCCTTACTTCGACAGGGAGATTCTGCTAAAGGGTAAGGGCAGTGGGAACAGCGCTATTGCAAAAAATACAAAAATTAGTGTCAATTAAACAACTAATGAATATATATAAACTCCTAAAATATTAAGGCAAATGCTGCCAGGATAAATGGGTGACACAAACCAAAAAATACACAATTAATAAAAATAAACCGGCGCCAAAATGAAATGGAAATCTGACCAAATGTAGTCCAATTCAAAGGGTTGGGATGAGTTCCATGGAAGTGTCCTCAATGCAATCTCAAACAAACAAACATGTAAGACCACAACATAAAAGAGAAGAAAAAAAGAGAAAAAAGATCATAGTGCAACTAAATGCAAACAACAAATCACTGATATAGTATACAAATAAAGACAGCAGTTTATTATATGATTATAAAATACACATAAAAACAACAAACAAATGTTTGTTGGGCAGGGACACACTAATATAGTGATGGCATCCAGTAGGGCTAAAACTGAAACCCTACTTACAGCAATGCTGAGTTATAAGAGCCTGTATTGCAGTCACACAACCCTCCGTGGCCTGAGTAGAAGATGGATCCACTGCACCGCCAATGTGCTGCTGCACCGCAGGGAAGCGCCACTCCTATGGTACCACACCGCCAGCCGCCTCACTAGTCCTCGGACGCGCGTCTGCTCATAGATGGAGGAGCACCAGAGCTCAAAGCCGCCGAAGGCCTCACTGGGACCGTCACGCGGACCTAAGGTCTCGCGATACCATGTGACGTCACTGCTGTGAGCCGGGACAGGGGAGGGAAGCTCGCGAGTGCCAAGCACTTAGACAGCCAGAGCTGCGGGGGGAGGGAAAGCAAATACAGGAGATGGAAGCCAAATAGTCCTTGCCAAAAGTAATAGTCCACCCTACGCGTTTCGTGACGTCAGTCACTTCGTCAGGGGCATGATGGGACATGTAAAAGTGGCAGTACATTTATACTAAAACACTAATTGACAAATTGCCTAAAAACACTATATTAAAACACATTCATATATAAGCAGACTAATATCAGTGAACAAAACATACATATACTATAGAAAATAAGAACAAATGCATAGAAAATAAAAAAGTATACAAACTAAAAGAGCAAATAAAAAACCTGCTCTTAAAGAAACAGTACACACAGAATACACTCATAAGATTGCATATAACAAGAGACAAACATGGAAGAATACCAATACCAATAAACAACAAGCAGCAAAAGAGTACACAACAACTAGGTGTCACATACACATTATTTAACCAAAAATGCAGCTAAATCGAATTCGATATTAAGACCATTGGGGGATAGCGTTTAAAGTTCATATATCCAATATGACTCACGCTTGCTAATACCGTTAATTTTATCTCCCCCTCTCCAATTACCAGGATAACTTTCAGTGGCCTGACTTTTTAAACCAATGGGGTTCTGCTGATGGTGGGTTAAAAAATGATGGGACACACTATGTGTAGTGAGACCTCTTTTGATGTTGTATATGTGTTCGTATATACGTGTCTGGTAAGATCTCCCTGTGCGGCCTACATATTGCAGCCCGCACGGGCACTGCAATAAGTAAATTACAAATACAGAATGACAATCAATGAATGAACGTATATCATATATCCGACCAGTAACGTTAGAGCTAAATGTACTTTGTTTAGAGCTGTACTTACAAGCAGTACAATTACTGCAAGGAAAAAAACCTTTAGGATTTCTCTCCAAAACAGACTTTTTAGATAGATTAGGACATGTGGGAGCCAATCTAGATTGCAAGTTCGGGGCCTTCCTAAAAATAACCGCTGGTTTTGGAGGTAAAATTTGGGCCAAAACTGGGTCTCTTAAAAGGATCGGCCAATGATTGCACAAAACTTTCCTAATGTAAGGAGCCATAGAATTATATTGTGTTACAAAGGAGACCACATTATTAGAATTAGAATCTCCCTTGTCCTTCTTGTTCTTGTGAAGGTTAGCCCTATCGATACCATGAACCTGTGACATGGCCCGAGAGAGCAATTCCTCTGAATACTGTCGATCAAGAAATTTATTCTTCAGCTCACTCGCCTGAGACGCAAAAACCTCATCATCTGAGCAATTACGCCGCAGGCGAATGAACAGGCCCTTTGGGATGTTGCGCAACCACTGAGGGTTGTGCTGACTTGTAGCCATTACATAATTATTAGCTTGTACAGTTTTGAAGTACGTTTTAGTGCTTATATGATTGTTGACTGAACTGATATTCAAGTCCAAAAAATCAATGGAGCTGGGATCGAAATGACAGGTAAACTTCAGATTTAACTGGTTGTTGTTCAAATAAGAAATGAAAGAGTGTAATAATTCAATGCTACCATTCCACACAAACAAAATGTCGTCTATGTAGCGAAGCCAGAGCACCAAGTTTGCTCCAAGGGGGCAGTTATTCCAAATAAAATTCTCCTCCCACTGCCCCATAAATAAGTTGGCATAACTTGGAGCAAACCTGGTGCCCATGGCCGTGCCACATACCTGTAAATAAAATTTAGAATTAAATGAAAAATAATTATGGGTTAAAATAAAATGAATACTCTCGATAACAAAATTCATTAAAACTGATGACATACTAGCGTCCTTCTCCAGTGTGCGACATATGGCCTGGCAGCCCAGGGCATGGTCGATCACCGTGTATAAAGATGTTACGTCAGCGGTGACCCACACATACCCAGGCTGCCACTCCAAACCGCGCAACACCTGAAGCGCATGGGTGGTATCGCGTAAATGGGACCTAAGAAGACTAACATGTGGTTGCAAATAATAATCAATAAATTGGGATAAATTAGAAGTAAGCGAACCAAGTCCAGATATAATGGGTCTACCTGGTGGAGTGTGGAGATCTTTATGAATTTTGGGGATGATATAAAACAAGGGGATACGGGGATGTGCCTTTAATAAGAAATCATACTCATCCTTAGTAATAGCTAATTGAGCTACCCCCTGCTCTAATAATGTAGTGAGTTCAGCAAGAAAATATATGGTAGGATCCGCAGACAGGGGGAGGTACTTCTAATTTATCCCAATTTATTGATTATTATTTGCAACACATGTTAGTCTTCTTAGGTCCCATTTACGCGATACCACCCATGCGCTTCAGGTGTTGCGCGGTTTGGAGTGGCAGCCTGGGTATGTGTGGGTCACCGCTGACGTAACATCTTTATGCACGGTGATCGACCATGCCCTGGGCTGCCAGGCCATACGTCGCACACTGGAGAAGGACGCTAGTATGTCATCAGTTTTAATGAATTTTGTTATCGAGAGTATTCATTTTATTTTAACCCATAATTATTTTTCATTTAATTCTAAATTTTATTTACAGGTATGTGGCACGGCCATGGGAACCAGGTTTGCTCCAAGTTATGCCAACTTATTTATGGGGCAGTGGGAGGAGAATTTTATTTGGAATAACTTCCCCCTTGGAGCAAACTTGGTGCTCTGGCTTCGCTACATAGACGACATTTTGTTTGTGTGGAATGGTAGCATTGAATTATTACACTCTTTCATTTCTTATTTGAACAACAACCAGTTAAATCTGAAGTTTACCTGTCATTTCGATCCCAGCTCCATTGATTTTTTGGACTTGAATATCAGTTCAGTCAACAATCATATAAGCACTAAAACGTACTTCAAAACTGTACAAGCTAATAATTATGTAATGGCTACAAGTCAGCACAACCCTCAGTTGTTGCGCAACATCCCAAAGGGCCTGTTCATTCGCCTGCGGCGTAATTGCTCAGATGATGAGGTTTTTGCGTCTCAGGCGAGTGAGCTGAAGAATAAATTTCTTGATCGACAGTATTCAGAGGAATTGCTCTCTCGGGCCATGTCACAGGTTCATGGTATCGATAGGGCTAACCTTCTAGAGTACAAGAAGGACAAGGGAGATTCTAATTCTAATAATGTGGTCTCCTTTGTAACACAATATAATTCTATGGCTCCTTACATTAGGAAAGTTTTGTGCAATCATTGGCCGATCCTTTTAAGAGACCCAGTTTTGGCCCAAATTTTACCTCCAAAACCAGCGGTTATTTTTAGGAAGGCCCCGAACTTGCAATCTAGATTGGCTCCCACATGTCCTAATCTATCTAAAAAGTCTGTTTTGGAGAGAAATCCTAAAGGTTTTTTTCCTTGCAGTAATTGTACTGCTTGTAAGTACAGCTCTAAACAAAGTACATTTAGCTCTAACGTTACTGGTCGGATATATGATATACGTTCATTCATTGATTGTCATTCTGTATTTGTAATTTACTTATTGCAGTGCCCGTGCGGGCTGCAATATGTAGGCCGCACGGGGAGATCTTACCAGAGACGTATATACGAACACATATACAACATCAAAAGAGGTCTCACTACACATAGTGTGTCCCATCATTTTTTAACCCACCATCAGCAGAACCCCATTGGTTTAAAAAGTCAGGCCATTGAAAGTTATCCTGGTAATTGGAGAGGGGGAGATAAAATTAACGGTATTAGCAAGCGTGAGTCATATTGGATATATGAACTTAAAACGCTATCCCCCAATGGTCTTAATATCGAATTCGATTTAGCTGCATTTTTGGTTAAATAATGTGTATGTGACACCTAGTTGTTGTGTACTCTTTTGCTGCTTGTTGTTTATTGGTATTGGTATTCTTCCATGTTTGTCTCTTGTTATATGCAATCTTATGAGTGTATTCTGTGTGTACTGTTTCTTTAAGAGCAGGTTTTTTATTTGCTCTTTTAGTTTGTATACTTTTTTATTTTCTATGCATTTGTTCTTATTTTCTATAGTATATGTATGTTTTGTTCACTGATATTAGTCTGCTTATATATGAATGTGTTTTAATATAGTGTTTTTAGGCAATTTGTCAATTAGTGTTTTAATATAAATGTACTGCCACTTACATGTTTGTTTGTTTGAGATTGCATTGAGGACACTTCCATGGAACTCATCCCAACCCTTTGAATTGGACTACATTTGGTCAGATTTCCATTTCATTTTGGCGCCGGTTTATTTTTATTAAGGGAGATTCTGCTGCTACTGAAGAAGCCCTATGAGACAGGACCAGGGCTCGGGAGCGAGCACACGTCAGTGGAACACATGTGAATATAAATATATGTTCCACTGACTGCATTACACAGGGATTTAGTGAACCCTCGAGCCGAATCTTCGCCGATTGATCACAGGAGAACGGATCGATCGTTGATTTAGCTAGTCACTTGTCGGTGTTTGGATTACATTGATGCGCATATCGAAGGGGAACATATATTTTATTTATTTTTTAAAGGCAGCTTGAACTGCTGTTTTAACCTAGCGGCGGGAAAACATGAAATCTCTTGGAGTACATGACTTCCTTGAAAAGGATGAAATCACCATTTAACCCTTTGGGTGCCCTTTTGATGTAGCTGCTATGTCACCGCGTCTGCCCCCATGATGTAATAGCTACGTCATAGTAATCCTGCTGGTTTTCCTAGGGGAGATGTCATTCTGTGCTCCTGTGCAGGGCAGGACGGATCTATCACTACATGGGATAGAAGGGAGGGGGTCTCCCCGTCCATTCTGTCATCAGTGAGGGAGCGATCACGTGACCTCTCCGTCACTCAAAGGGTTTAAATAAATTTTACTTATTTGTGTATTGTGAAAGAAATCCTACAGTGGCAGCCGCCTTTATCATAATGCGGTCGGATCCGCGGCTCTCTGATATCCGCGGGCAGATGCGTTTTTTTTTTTTGGTCCGGAGTTTATAGAGGTATTTTAGCGCTCGTAATATTAGCATTTTATTAACGCTGTCTGCAATACTGCAATACCGTCTAAAAACTCAGGGGGGCATTCGCGAGCTGTTGTCTTGGAAGTCTAATACTTTAGCAGTTCAACCTACGTCAGTACACAGTCTGCGTGTGCGCGCGCAGTAATTGTAAATTTGCATATTTATACATGCATTTGCAGTGCTGTACAGTATGTCTCATTTGAAAATTGTTGAAGCGCATAGGCGTGTACTGTAACAACAGTATCACATTTCGGCGTATACAGCACTCTCCCCTCGCTCGCCCCCGCACACACACAGGATAATTTACTGTACTGCACTGCAGTATTTCAACTTCTTTCTTATCTACAGTACATTACACCTCTCCCACACCATTCCTTTGAATGTGTGTCTTTCTGGTTTCAATCACATTCCTGCTTGCTTGCGAAGTGATTTTTTATTTTTATTTACTCCACGCACATGCGCCTGTAAATTCACCACTGCTTGCTTGCGAAGTTCCAGAGTGAGTGACCAAAAAAAAAAACATTCTCCTCATGTCTTATTTTTATTTTCTCTACAAGTCTGCCTAGATCAACTTTATTTTACGATATTCAATCTGTGCTCTAGCTTTTGACTGCGACCCTGTGCGTTTGACTGCACATGGTTGATTTGTGTGCTTTTTATGTACTGTATTTGGGGGTGTAGGGATCAAATTATTATGATGACCTGCCTTTTGAAATTATGTCATTTCTTTGAACTGCAGTACAGCTAATCCTTCATGCTGCTCTACCCTGTACCCCCCTCCCCCACGCACACACAAGGCTCGCTCAAGGATTTGAAACTCTTATCGACAGACACCTCTACAGAGTCATTCAATTTCTGAAGCTTGCCATTGTGTTTTTAATCCGTCCCTAGCCGAGCATCACCTCACTGCGCCTGCGTGTAATCCTCTTTGCCCCCTCCCTCCCCCCCCAACCCTTTGAGGCTTTGTTTACGGTTTGATATGTAAATCTGATTTGCACAGCACTGTGAGACTTGAGAGTTAAAATAACATTATCTGATTCATGTTGTTGATGCAGTAAATTACCACTTTTGTCATTCTTTCTTTTTCTTTGGTGTAGGTGGGGGTGGGGTTGTTGTCAATCATTATCATAAATGTAAATAAATATTTATTTTATCAGGAACAAAAAAAACAAATATAAAAATAATCATGAATAATACAAAATGCAGTCTTTATTAAGTTCTTCAGTCAGATGGTAATCGAGGGCCGGTGGATAATCATGAATAATGCACATAGATAATAATATTAAATAATAATATATAATATATATATATATTAATATAATTTTTTCCGTCTTTATCTTTTTCCTTATTCTGTGTACAGTACAGTAGTTCATTGTGAGAGGAGAGGTTTTGTGTACATCATGACTGCAGTTTAGATACTGTACACTTAACGGTACAAACAGTTCAAACTTTACACTATACCCCTCCTCTCCCCCAGTCCATCCTTTTTTCTGAAAAGAAAACTAAAAATGAGTGCAGTTATGTGCATACTGTATTATGGCATTGTGTGTTGTGTAGTACTGTCAAACTAGTCTATACTGGAACTACTGTATACTGTGACTACTGTTAAATACTTTGCAACTAGATGGCTGATGCTGTTCTCTCAGGAAAGAAAACAATTGAGCAGTTAGGTGCATATTATGGCATTGTGTACTGTATAGCTACTCCATATTGGACTACAGTATGCAGTTAGTACTGTCAAACTAGTCTATACTGGAACTACTGTATACTGTGACTACTGTTAAATACTTTGCAACCAGATGGCTGGTGCTGCTCTCTCAGGGGGAAAAAAATCTGTGCCATACTTACCTGTATCATACTGTACTTACAATACTACAGTACAGTACTACAGTATACCATACTACCTTCCTGATGCTTGCCCATTATGCGCGATCACAATGGGCAACACAGTTGCAATATGGTCAATATATTTATTGCATCGTTCCACGGTGAGTACATCGTTCCAAAAACTCAGTATGCCTTGTGCCAACTCATCCTTTTTGGAGGGTTTCACGACTTTACGGATATGGTCCTTCAGCTCATGCCAGACCATTTCGATAGGATTGAAGTCTGGCGATCTGTCATTGGAGGGGGGAAAAAAGGACAATTATTTTAAGAGATACAAAACACAGTAAAAACAGTGGGAAAAAATGAGACACGGTTACCACACTTACTCCGCTGGCGTCTTCAACCAGTTGATACCGCGCTCAAGGATATGCGCTGTTGACACGGTGTGCTTCGGATCGTTGTCCTGGTAGAAACGGTGACCATCCGGGAACTCACGTGTGATATATTCCACAATCTCAGGCACAATTTTCTCTTGGAAGAAAGCTTTATTCATGATTCCTATAACAAGAAAAGAAAAGTGCACAAAAAACTGCACGCTAGTACAGTACAGTACAGTGCGTAAGGCACAAGCGTGTGACATACATTTTACTGTACCTTCAAAGATGATGCATCCTGGTCCACGTCTGGAGATAGCACCCCACACATGCATCTTCACTGGGTGTTTTGGACGCGGCTTCATAGATATGCGACCTTTTTTGTGGAATGCAAAGGTGGCAAATCTCTCCAGCGACACAGTAGACTCGTCAGTGAAGATGCAATCCTGGAAAATTTCTCCACTGTCGATCCATGCCTGGGCCTGGACCACTCTATTGATTTTTTTAACGTCCCTTATCATGGGGTACGCTGTGTTATGACAAGGAATAAATAATTTTATAAGTACAGTACAGTTTCTTAAACAACACTTTTACCTCCTGTGCTGTCTAGTACTAACCTCACACGTCCATATTTCCATCCAATTCTGCGTCTCATCTTCTTTATGCTGGTCTTGGATACAGGGAGATTGTGATTTTGCTGCAGAGTGTATTTGACCCTTAATGCACTCTTCTCATCATTCTCTTCACTTATTTTGTCGACCAGAAGAGTTGTATCCCTACAATGTACAGAAAAACAACAATCCGGTAAGTTACAGTGCAGTGGGCCACAAGCACAGCACATCATTTGCAGTAAAAATAGTATACTGTACAATGATAGATCTAGACAATGGTTATATAAATATACCGAAATAACTATAAAATTGGAGAGATCTACACAATTTATAGTTCTATTAATATGCATCAATATAAACAATATATATACTGTAGTTATATAAATATACCGAAATAACTATAAAATTAGATAGATCTAATATAAACAATAATATAGCAATATAAACAATAATAGATATACTGTGTTATATAGTTATATAAATATACTTACGCGTTAGTTACCGTTGGTGTCCTCGTGCGTTGTTTGGTTTTTCCGTGTGCATGATAGCACACGGTGGTTGATGGCACAACGAGGCCAGAAGCAGCTGACCAGCGTTGGATATCTGCAATTCGGTGTCCGCTCATGTACATCTACTTAATTCGCATGCTGAGATCCTTTGAAAGCTTTTTAACAGGCATTGCTGCGAGTTGAAAGAAATACAAACACAAGAATGTACAGTATATTCGATGTTTAGTCTGTGTATTCAATGTGCAATGAATCCACAAAATGGATGGTGTATTTATACGTAAATGACTCACATTAGAGTACACACACTTTTAACACCTGTACCTCGTCGCCATGCATAAAAGATTACACACTTTGCATAGCCCACCACTCGATGATCTTTATCTGAACTTGCTCTTGTCCAGATACTGCATTGTGCCATCTGCTTCCTTGGATCAACCCCGATTCTACGGACGCAGGAACCCACTCGCCTCTGCCGTGCCTGTCATGCAGAAAAAGCGAAAGGCAGGAGCCGTTTCCAACCCAAGGCCAAAGCGACCGTCTAAGGCTAATAAAGAAAACCTGCTGACCCCAAAGGCTAAAGGGTTTAAAGCACGTAAGCCTTATGTCAAGAAGAAATACGGTGATGTACACACAATGCAAAACAAATGGCAGCCAACCCATCGAACCCGCAGGCCACTTCCTCGTTTATGCTTTGACGACTCTGCCACCGCTCTCCCTGAAACTAAAAGCTCATCTTCTCCACTACTCATCCAGGACGCTGCCGCCGCTCTACCGGAAACCCACAGGCCATCTTCGCCACTGCTCTTCGGCGACGCTGCCGCTGGTGCCCCTGAAATCCACGGGTCACTTTCTCCATTACGCTTAGACGACTCTGCCGCTTCTCGCCCAGAAATCCACAGGTCGCTTTCTCCATCCCTCTTCGACGACGCTGCCGCTTCTCTCCTGGAAATCCACAGGTCACCTCCTCCATCCTTCTTCGGCGACGCTGCCATTTCTCTCCATGGAACCCCCATATCATCCTCCATAGAACCCATCCACCCAAATGTCCACAGCACGCCATGCACAAGAACCAGCTCTTTTGACCGCATGCTGAGTTGGTTAAGTGTGGATATCCCCGGCAACTCTACTGTGCTTGTAAAGATAGATCTGCTTCTGGAGACCATGCTAAATAGGGATCAACGGATGCAGAAGATGGATCAACGGATGCAGAAGATGGATCAACGGAGGGAGTAGATGGATCGACGGATGGAGAAGATAGAGACTGACATAGCGGGGATACATAATTTGCTCGGTGTTCATGCCCCTGTATCCCCGACGCCGGAGCAGGAGGGTGGCATGGATCTGATGAATGGGACCTTCGACCGCCTTCCAACACCAAGCGCACCCCCTCCACCAGAAGATTTTGTGTACATGTATGCCGTTGAGGAGGAGGATAACATGACAACCCCGTCAAGACCACGCCAGGAGACAACACAGCGACCAAGATAGGAGGAAAGCTTTCTCCCAGACAACCTGCCTTCGCCCGCCGCCACAAGCACACCCGCTCACAGAAGAACACCCACTCCCAGAACCCAACCTACATAAGCTTGCATCGATACAGTGCCCGACATCATCCTGCGAGAGCTGCCCAATCCACTCAGGGAGAAGTATAGGGTGATAATTTTAGGTGTTAATTTTCAAGCACCACGTGTCATACTTGTTGTACTGCGAGTGGGCCTACAAAGTGAACTATGAAGGAAATCGTGTAAAAAGGGCGCTTCCTGACAATTTAAGAGAGACTATTGTGGAGGAATTGCAGCGCTATTTTTCGATGACAGATCCGGTAATGAAAAGCGTTTGAGACTCCATTAATGGCATTTTGCGCCATACAAGGCATCGGCCCTGGAAGGACAATCTGGTGGGTATCGAATTTGCGTGACTGTTCCACTGTTTTGTAAATGTTTTGACTGTTTTGACTGTTGCGTGTTTTAACTTGTATTAATAAAGAAATGTTTTTACTTACTGTACACACAGGACCTGCACAATTCCAGTCCCTAAGGGCCGCAAACAGGCCCGGTTTTCAAGGTTATCCTGAAAACCGGGCCTGTTTGCGGCCGTCGAGGACTGGAGTGCAGGCCTGACTCACTGTTCTGTACACCATCCCACTGTAAATGTTTTGGCTTTCTGTACTTTAATAAAGGAGATGTTGCGTTTTGTATATTTTATGAATAAAGAATTATTATTTTTTGTTTCAAATTTTTTTATTAGGCATTATTTGGCATACATTATATAATGAATAAACATCTTATTGCCTAATACAGGTTTTTCTTGGTTTAATAACAGTGAGAGGGAAAGACTCAACGCGCCCCCGACCTTAAAGCGTGGGTCGGCAGGGTTGGCGTGAGGGTGGAAACAGAGAGTAAGGGGGAAGGAAGAGGGGCAGAGGGGGAAAGGTTGGGGGGCGGGGGGGGGGGTCTGAGGAAGGGAGGGCCCTTCCTCCTCAATTCATCACATGAGATTCCTCCCTTACTACAACCGCCATTTACTTGGGGTAGCTATCTTTAGTCTACCATTCGGGTCAGCCATGGCTCCCACGTGGTATAGAAAGGTTCCGTTTTCCTCTTTAGGAGGCCGAGAGTTTCTCCATTATCATAACTTCTTGTATTCTGTTTTTGACTGTTTGCCTAGGTTGGGGAGACACCCTCTTCCACGAGGCCACCACCGCACATCTTGCCGCCGAAAGAATGAAGGAGATCAATTTTCTTGTTGGGCGGTCAATGTTCTCGATTGGCCTGGCCAACAAGTAGGTCAACGGATCAATGGGTATGGTGAGGTCTGTGACCTCTGTAATTAAAGTCTGTATGGTTTCCCAGTATTTCTGAATTTCTGGACATGACCACCATATGTGGGCCATGTCACCCTTTTGTCCGCAGCCTCTCCAACATAGGTCGGAGGCCAGAGGGTAGATTTGATTTATTCTAACTGGGGTAAGATACCAGCGAAATAGTATTTTATATATATTTTCTTTGATTGTGGTACATATGGAAGTTCCTGAGGCTGATTCCCAAATGCTTTCCCAATCCTCTCGGTCTATAACTATGTCCAATTCTGCTGCCCAATGGAGCATGTAGTCATGAACTGGGGCGTCTGTTGCCCTTTCCAGCTCTGCGTATATTTGTGTTATAAGACCTTTTTGGTGCGTCGTTTCTCTGCACAGCCTTTCAAAGCTCGTGAGAGGGGGAAATTCCAACGTTGGTGATATTATTTGAATGAAGTGCCGAATTTGGAGATATTTAAAGACATTCAATCCCCTTATTTCGTATATGTTTTGTAATCTTTGGTAACTCAGGAACTCTCCTATGCTCAGGAAGTCGGCAATCGCCCCTATTTTTTTAGTCGTAAGTTGCTCAAATTGTCTGGGCTCACAACCAGGTGGGAATTTGGGGTTTTGGATAATTGGTGTGAGTTGGGATTTGGCAGTTGTGAGCTTGAATTTAAGTTTGCATGTCGTCCAGGTCTCCCATGTGTGCCTCATTGGTCCTAATTTGAATTTGCTTTTCTGTAAGTCCTCCCTGCTCAGGGACCGAAGGCATGCTGGCAGAGAAGGCGTACCGGCATATTGCATTTCTATGTCTAGCCAGCAATATTGGCCTGGTTCCGCGTTCCAGACTACTACCTGTCGCAACTGGGCGGCTTGATAGTATTGTATAATATCGGGGACTCCCAGGCCCCCTCTCCCCCTCGAAGCAAGTAGAACTGTCCTTGCAATTCTGGGTTTTTTCCCCTGCCAGATAAAGTGGAGAATTTGTTTCTGGATATTTTTCAATTTTGAGCCAGGGATGTGGATCGGGAGTGTCTGGAAGTACTATAATAATCTGGGGAGTATATTCATTTTCACCGAGATCATTCTCCCGATCCATGATATTTGGTACGCTCCCCATTTGTCTAGGTCTAATTTAATTTTCCGAAAGAGGGCCGGGTAATTATGTTGGTATAAGGAATGGTAGCTCCCCGCTATCTTTACTCCCAGGTATTTGATATAGGAGGAGCTCCATCGATAGTTAAAATTTAGCTTAAGAAGTTTCATCCCTGGCTCCGGCAGGTTTAGATTTAGTGCTTCGGATTTATCATTATTGATTTTATATCCTGATATGGTTCCGAGGTCCAAGAGCTCTTTTTGTAGGTTTGGGAGGGAAATTTGAGGTTTTGAGAGTGTTAGTATTATATCGTCCGCAAACAGGGATATTTTGTATTGCGAACGTCCAATTTCTATCCCTTGAATATCTACATTATTTCGGATTGTAGCCGCTAGGGGTTCTATAGTTAGTGCGAAGAGGAGAGGGGACAAGGGGCATCCCTGTCTCGTACCATTTTTAATGTTAAAGCTCTGGATACTGCCCCCTGGTAGTTTTACCATTGCCGATGGATCTTGGTAGAGTCTGCGGACCCCTTCTAAGTATGCGTCTTTAAAGCCAAATTTACGCATGGTATGATCTAAGAATAGCCAGTCGATTCTATTGAACGCCTTCTCTGCGTCCAAACTAAGTAATATTGCTTTGGTTCCTGTGAGGTGGACATGCTCAATAATATTAATTATTTTACGTGTGTTATCCGAGGCCTGTCGACCTGTCACAAATCCGACTTGGTCTATGTTTTTCAGCCTTGGTAGAATAGGGTTTAATCTGTTGGCCATGATTTTGCTATATAGTTTGAGGTCATTATTGAGAAGGGAGATTGGACGGTAGCTACCACATTGCATCGGGTCTCTGCCTTCCTTATGAATTATGGCTAGATTGGCGAGAGACATGGAGGTGGGGATCGAATTTCCCTCAAAAAAATGGTTGAACATTTTTAATAGATGCGTGGCTAGTATGGGCAAGTATCTCTTGTAGTAGACATTAGTGAAGCCAGGAGACTTGGAGATTTTCAAGGCTTTTACTGCTTCCTCTAATTCTTCTTTTGTGATCTCAGCATTGAGGACCTCATTTTCCTCCTCTGTCAGGGTAGGGAATTGACATTTGTCTAAGTATTTTTTAATTGGTTCTGGTCGACTAGTTTTGGATCTGAAGTTATAAAGTTCTGTATAGTATTTTGTAAACTCCGCTGCTATCTTTTTGTCACTATATTGTGTCTCACCAGACCTATTCTTGATCGCTGTTATTTGAGATCTCTTTTGGATGCCTCTTAGTCTGCTGGCCAGCAGCCTGTCAGCCTTGTTGCCCTTATCATAGTAATGTTGATTAGTCCATTTAAGGGCTTTTCCACATCTTCAAGTTGGACTTGTTTGAGTTTTTGTCTGGCTGTGGTTAAGGCTTTATAGATTTTTTTGTGGGGTTAGCTTTATGGGCTTGTTCTAACTTTAAGATGTTATCGGTGAGTTCTGTAATCGATTTCTGTTTGACTTTTTTCCTATGGAACGCAATAGAGATGAATTTGCCTCTGATTGCCGCCTTATGGGCTTCCCATAGGATCGCTGGAGATTGGACCGATCCTGAGTTAAAGAAAAAGTAGTCCTTAAGGGAGGCTCTGATCTCTCTCTCTATCTCAGGGTGGTTCAATAGGGAGTCGTTTAATCTCCAGCAGTAAGATGTGGTCTTTTCAAATGGTGTGGATAGGGTCAAGGTGATTGGGGCATGGTCTGACCACATGATGCGGCCGATGTCTAATTTCGTGGTTGCCTCTAAGATATTTTTGGTCAGCAGAAAATAATTATGCGTGAATAGGTCTGGTGAGGTGCTGAGTAGAAGGTGTAGTCTCTCTGACCCTGATGCTGGGATCTCCATATGTCCACTAATGAGAACTCGTCCATTATCTCCCTGAACCTTTTCCCCGTGATTTGGGAGTGGGTTGTACGGGGGTGACCCATTGCGGTTGATCTGTCCTTGGTGGGGTTAGAGACCATGTTTAGGTCTCCTCCCACTATCATCGATGACAGATATCCCGGGTCAATGCCCTCAAGCACTGTTTTTAAGAATTCTGTTTGGTTTTCGTTTGGGGCATATACATTGATTAGAGCGATTGCCGAGCCCGCTAAGGAGCCATATACCACGAGAAATCTTCCCTCTGGATCCATTGTGGTTTTGACATGATTAAATGGAGTTCCTTGTCTGATTAGTATAGCCACTCCCCGCTTTTTACTACTAAATGATGCGAAAAAGCATGTCGGAAACACTTTTTTGAACAAATTTGGGGGGTCTTGTGATGTGAAGTGGGTTTCCTGTAGGAATATGATGTCTCCCCCTGACTGTTTCATATCCTGGAGAGCGAGCCTCCTTTTTTCTATTATTTTGTAGTCCATTAACGTTGAGTGATACTATCTTCACTGGGGCCTTAGAGGTCATTGGTTACTTTTTGTAATACTGAACCTTAGAACCCCTCCTTTCCCACTTGGGGGGGGGGGGGGGTCTTGACTTTGTAGTGTAAGTGTATTCTGTGCCCTGGCAAACATCTCGGGATAGATTGCTTTCCTTGGGGGACTGATTGAAAGGACTGAGGAGGGAGGGGGGTGGGGGGAGTGGGGTATAGGTCTGCTGGAACAGGGTCAGCAGTTGGAAGAAAAAGAAGATTAGGTTCGTGTTTGAACCCAACAGTAAGTTGCCTGGTCCTTGGGCGACCGGCTTTTGGGCAGACGTGCCCATCGGGGGTGACTCCGGTGTCGGCAGCCGGTGGGCAGTAAGGGGGGGGGGGCGAACCCTCTGGTTCCTTTTTGAGCTCTCTCTCATTCTCCTTGTCCTCAATGGTTCTTTGTACGTACCGTGAGTTTTCCTTTCTAGTTTGGTAGTGGGGGGTGGCTGGGGGGGGTTACTCTCTCAGAGCAGGGGTTGTCCTTTTAGGGTGGTGGGTCGTGGGCATTTCTGTCCTGGGATATGCGTAGGAAAGAGGGGGGGGAAGGGAAGCGATAGGTGAGGAGCGGGGAGGGGAGAGGGCGGAGGGGGGGTGGATGAGAGGGGAGAAGAGTCATAAAGAATATTTTGGCGCCATACTTTGAGCCATTTGTACAGTAGGTAGAGAGGTATTCACATTGGGTTATCATACATACAATTGCATAACAATATCCTTGACACTGGTCGTACAAAAAGGAGTGGGGACTGTGGCAAAAATGGGGGTAATCAGCGCATTAATAAAGGCAGTGGGCTCAGTTGGTTACCCCTATTTCGCGTTGGGGATGAAGGGGTTAATTCTATATGTATGGCCGTCCCCATTTTGCAGGCTAATCTCTACCTGCAGTGAAGTGCCTTTCTGTTGCTGTTTTAAAATGTACCGGCAGGATGCTATTTTTTTGTCTGCCTGCCTTTGTAAGGCAATAAGGAACAAATGTTATGCATACAGGAGCCCCCTGTTGGGATGAAAGATCCCAGATTCGTAAAGTGTCACTTAAATCAGGATGTTTCTGAGTAGCAGATCCTGTTACTCCTCCTGGTTTTTTCACACCTCGGGACCAAACTCCAGACATTGTGTCCCCAGAAATGAGTGGCCCCTTTTTACTTAGCAGTGCTACCAAGCTGCTTACTGAGCATGCTCAGAGATACCTGAGCTGGCTGTAGGACTTGCCCATGTGACCTGGCAGGTTCTGATGGGAGGAAGATAATTCCTTGCCAATGGGATGAGGCTAATGTAACACTTCACAGGCCCTTGTCCTTAAGGCCTGTACCCCTCATTCCTGTGTTATTCCTGTGTTGTTGCGGTTGCTGTTACCTGATTTCTTCAAGCGGCTACGATTCCAGAACGCAAGGGGTTAAAAACATCGCGACAAGGAAACTAGCCCTGCTTCAGGATTTCGTTAGCCCTGGGGATTCAAAAAATCCCCAGAGAACCAGAAAAGACTTTGCACATTCACAGAAGGATTGGACTGGCTATTTATTTGGCAATTTGCAAAAGGACTACATTTTAAAGGACAATCTTCTGGTGCTTGGGCACCTTTCTGGACATTATCCTCTGTTTCTCTACCCGTGAGTGTAATTATTAAGTTTATTCTGCAGTTGTCGTGTGTTTGCCTATCAAGGGAATAAATCTCAGTTTATTTTGCTCAACCTGTTCTGCTCAATCAGGACCCACGAAATATAAATGTGTTATTAAGCGTGACAGGGACACTCTTGGGTATGTCCAGTTATTGGAGAGGTCGTTGCAGAGGAGATCATAATCATTACAATTTCCATGTTTATGCATTGTTATTCTCATGTATTGCTGGGTCTGTGGAAATGCGGATCATGGGAGGAGGGGGAGGGGATATGGGGAAGAAGAGGGAAGGTGGGGGGGGGAGAGGAGGGGTTGAGTGGGGGGGAGGGCAAGGGGAGCAATGGGGGGGGTGGGGTGGAGTGGGGGGAAGGGGGGGGAGAGGGGTGGATGATAAGGGAGAAGAGTCATGGGGAATATTTCGGCGCAATACTTTGAGTTATTTGTACAATAGGTAGAGAGGTATTCACATTGTGTTGTCATACATACAATTATATAACAATATCCTCAGCCCTGGTCGTACAAAAAGGGGGCGGGGACACTCTTGAATATGTCCAGTTATTGGGGAGGTAGTTGCGGAGGAGTTCATATTCATTGTAATTTCCATGCTTATACATTGTTGTTCCTATGTATTGCTGGGTCTGTGGAAATGCGGATCACGGGAAGAAGGGGAGGGGATATGGCTAAATGGAGAGCGTTATAGGGAAGGAGTGGGGGGAAGGGTTGGTGGGGGAAGGGAGGGGGGGGCTGGTGGGGTGGGGAGAGGGGGGGGTGGGAAGGCAGGGGGGTGTATGGAGGGGGGGACAGCGGGCCATTTGATGGGGGCAGTATGAGATACACATTAGACTGTTTGTGTCTGGTAATACAGTGTTAACCGCGGCATTGTAGGAGCATGCTGGTTTACTTTGTTTCGCGCCCATTTTAAAGCACTGAGGGGGGGAGAGAGTGAAAAAGGAGGGGGGGTAGGTAGAGCGGGGGATATTGGGCTGCTTTTTAGCTTGTTGGGGCAGCCAGTTGTGAGAAATATTTTAACGTAACTGTAGTTTGTCTTTTAACAGGGAGTTAATCAACATATGAAAGTGGTGGGGGGGGGGGTGTAACGTGCAGGGGTAGTTCAACAGCCTCAACGGAGGTAACGGGCTTTTCTGTATCAGTCTGGGTAGGGGGCTGGCTATGACTTGCCGGATCCAGATATAACGTTTATCTGGGCGGGAATACTCAAACCTGGTCTGGGCGGTGGAGTCCTCTGTCTGCGGATAGGTCGAGGAGTTCCCAGCGGGGCTTAGCAGATGAAGCTGCCTTAGGGATCGGGTTTCCCCTCTCCCGCCTCCGCGCCTCTCAACTCACCTGTTTTGATACCGAAGGGGTATGCGTAAGCTCCCGCCATCCAGGCCGTGGGACGCCGGGGCCTCCCGGATCAGCTGGTCAACAGGATAAAAGACAAACGGGCCAACATGGGCCCTCCACCCTCCCCCGGGGCCCCTAGATGGGAATCAAAGGTTCTGGGTCGCAGGGCTTCTCTGTCGGGCGATCAGGTTTTCTGCCCATGCTGACCGGCCAGCCTCTCCGACGCTCTGATGGGTCTCCGCTCTTGACTTGCTCCTCGCGTCTCCCTCTGCTCGTTGTCCCGCGTAGGTGGCAGTGTCGGGCCCAGCTCTCGAGCGAATCCTGGCATCTCTTCTGGCAGTCTGAGTGATCGCTGCTTCCCTCCTCTGCTTACCACTAGCCGGAACGGAAACCCCCACCTGTAGGGTATGTTGTTTTCTCGCAGCAGTTGGGTGAGGGGCTTGAGCTCTCGCCGTCGCTCGACTGTGATCCTAGCGAGGTCACTTAATATTTGCACAGGCTCGTTCTGGAATGTAAGGTTATTAGCTTCTCTGCTCGCCGCCATCACTTTCTCTTATGTGGAATAGCTATGGAGACGTACTATAATGTCTCGCCTTCTTTTTGGGTCGTTTGATCGGGGACCCAGTGCGCGGTGCGCATGATCTATTTTCAGATCTCTTCCGTCGAGGCCCGTGCAGAGCGTGCTGAAAAGATCAATCAGGTAAGGCTTTATTAGTTCAGGGAGAACCGTTTCCGGGACATTCCGAATCCGTAGATTCTGTCTCCGGTCCCGGTTCTCTTGGTCCTCCATTCCGTCTTTCAGGAACCTGATTTCTTCTCCCAGGCGCATAATTTCATCGTCTGCTGTGGCTTGGGCCTGTAGGGATTCTTCCAGTCTGCTTTCCAGGTCCTCCGTTCTCTGTGTGAGGTTTCCTAGTTCTTCTCTTAAGCCTGACACCATCTCCTTAAGATCCTGCTGGAGGGTTTTGTGGATCCTGTCATGCAGCTCTTCTAGGTAGGTGCGCGTTATTTCCCTTTCCAGGGTTGGTTCCTCGGCGGGCTGGTCTCTGTCCCGTTGCGGGGATGCGGCCGCGTGGTGTCCAACGCCATCTTGGGATCCCTGCATGCTTTCTGATCCGCGTTTCTGCTGCGGCTGAAAGTACTTCGGTACGCCCTTTGGAGCTTGCGCTTTTGCTTTGTGTGACATGCTGTGTGGTTCAGACGTCTTTGCAAGTTAGTCTCTGGTGGTTTTGTAGGGGGGGAAAGAGCTTTTTAATCGTTTTATGCTCGAGGGTTCTTGGAGCTCCCTGACTAACCCACCATCTTGGATGATGTGACCGAAAGTCATAAAGAATTATTTTTGATAACACCATGTGACTGTTAACCACACTGACTGACTGTAAATGTTTTGACTTTCTGTACATAATAGTTTTCAGTAGCGGTAAACCATACATCTGTTGGTGTTTTGAATTGCTGTACACTTAAAATGTTTTTACATTGTACAGTATTTGTAAATAAATGTTTTTGTACTTACTCCACCAATAAAAGAAAATGTTGATTTGTTTTAAATTGTTCCATTGTCTCCTTTTATACTGTAACAAAATACAGTGTTTCTAGAATGTACAGTACTTTCCAGGCATGCTGTACTGTATACTGTAGGCATGCTCAGTACTGTACATCACAAGAGTATTAAAACAATACATGCTGTACGGGTATAGAATACACATATGTACTGGAATACATGTAGAATAAATGCAGACTTTATTTTCTAAGGTTTATTATACAGTATATACTGTTTAAAAAAGTATTGTACAGTATGCGGTCTGAAAACATCAGCATACTGTTTCAGGCATTCTATCCTGATCACTAACAACGGCCACTAAACTGTAGACGCAGGTACGTGTTTTTTAAAATCCGATTCAGCAATGTGCAGGCATTGTTACACAAAGCGATATTATCCATCGAAATCCCTCCATTTGCCATTTTCCGCATGAGATGAGAAAGTTTTCTTTTCTGAGGAAAAACAAATGTAAAAGTTTTACTGTACTGGTCAGTCCCCTGTTCACATGCGCATGCGCCTACCGTCGATGTGATGACACGCATATGCGTTTCAAGAAGGTTCCAATGCATGCGCCTAGCTTTTCACCAATTGTGCAGTATCTACTGTAGAAGCCGCACAGCCAATGATATTGCTTACAGGAGAATCGCTTGACTTTTGAATCACACTGATATTGATATTTTCAAAATAAAAAACCCATTATAAAATACGGCAACATTACTCACCATAGAATTTCCCATTCAGCTGGCGCCGGGCCACTGCCAGTCCCGTATTGTTGATTGTACATGTAGTTGACAGGTGACAGCGGGACTACTACACCTGTAGTCAGCTGATGAGGCTGGAAATCGCTTAGGTACATGCAAGCTTGCTCGAAACTGTACGCGAAATCCGACTCAGGCTGCAGGTATCCGGCCGGGGACAGACAGCAATGGTTGTCACTGACGGTCGGACCGTTTTTGGAAGCCGGTGCTGGTGCTGGCGCATTGCTTGCCAGCGACTGACGTTTCTTACTTGGCTTTAACACGACCTTTTGCTGTCTGCATGATCATAGATACAGGAAAAACCGGTGATACACACCAATACTCTCCAATGAAATCGGGATCAATACGAAAAAAACATGGATCGCTACACAACTTTTTCCTTATTGCACGCTTCCACACATGAGGATCTGGCGAAAATTTGTAAAAGTCATAGTTTTCGATAAAATACTGATAAATTTGAACAACTGTTGCCATCTTATCTGTTGCATTAATCGTGGCCCATATTAAATAAGCGTACGTTCTGTCGGGTTTTTGGAACACGGGCTGCAGTTCTGCACTCATGGCGGGACTGTGGACAATAACCAGACCAGAAACTGGTGCTTGTCTTTCTTTAATATGAAAAGCCTAAATTGATACATTATTGTAACCTCTTCCTTCAGTTCCAAGGCCAATTTACAATAGACCACTGTGGTATTAAACGAAACACCTGCAAGTCGACACATTACTGAAGCGCATGCGCATTACAATTCATGAATATCTGCCACCTGGCGGATACGCGAAGAATGGCAACCAATTAAATCTGAACCATTATCAATAAACACATCAACCACGCATCAACCGCGGCTGTGAATGCAACATGAATGCGGACAGAATGCGTCATGAACGCGGTGGCAAAGGTGGCATTTGGAAAAAAAACCCGGAAAAATGCGGTGATGTTGGCGAATAAAAGGGGCCGTGGCTGTATTCTGTATTTCTCCAGGAACATTTATGTGTTTGACTAATGAGGGCATTATAATTACTTTGTTTTCTATGGAAATATTATGGTTTTTTTTATTTGCTAAACGGTTTTTTTTACTAGACAATTCACTACATTTAACCTATTAAATAATTCATTCTTGTTGGTTCACGTTCTTCCTAGGAGGGACTGCCCCTTTAAATACAATTTACCTACTCTGCTTCAGTTTAAATAAATCCTGAGATTACAAACCCATAAGAGTTTGTACAATCAGCCTTTTCTCCTTGCTAGCTATCCTAAGCACTTTTCCTCACCCCACACAAATCGTTCCCCGTTTTAGGATTTTTTTCAAAGCCTTATTTAACCAGAGGCAGCTGTTGACATTATGGATAACTTTGGTTGCTGTCACCTACACTACTTTACGTAGTTTACTGGGCAGCTAATGCGAAATCTATATTCTCCAGACTTAATATTTGTCTTTCCAAATCCTTGCAAAACCTCCCGAAACTACTGAAGAAACAGAAATATTCATTTATTCCCCAAACAGCTTGTCAAATTATTTCCCCTATATCCCCTCGAGAAGAGTTACCCGTCTCACATGGTTTCACTTACTGTGTTTCTATTGCTGTTTGTGTTCCCTATCCCCCCTCCTCCCACACCCTTTATTTGCCTCCCAGGTACTGATCTGCAGGGGGTTATTATTCCTTATCCACTTTGCCTCCTCTGTTTACCAAACACTAGATTCACTAAAGTGCAATAGCCTCAATTGCACTTTAACATCCACTCATGTTAATGGCAATGAGCATGTGATCACAGCAGCTCTTTGCACCTCCCCACTCACTCCTGTCTTCTCCTCACAGCCTTGTTCAGCACCATTGCTGCCTGTATGTAGCCTTATGCTGAGGGCATGGTCAGCACTTACCTGCTGAACCGCGCTCACACTTACCAGTGAGCCCCTGCAGCCGCAATGAGAGCGGCTTTAGCAGGGGCTCACGCACGCTTGCGGAGGCGGAGGAGACAGTGGGATTTAAATTTGCGTGCTGAGGGGAGCGGAGGGCCAATGAGGGCGAACCAGCTCCGTGACGTCACTGGACCGCCCCCAGACATGCCCCCGGACGGCGTAGAGACTAAGGCCAGAGAAAGCACCCGATTTCCCTCAGCCTCCGCACGGCTGACGTCCCTATGAACTCAGCCTTAGGCTACAGCCCCTGTGGTCACTGCTGCACGCGCGTCTGACTGCCTGGCGGCGCATGCACGGGTCAAATCCGCAATCTGTGGTCTATGTGGAGCAATGGGATGCGGGGGGGGGCCTTGCGTGGCCATGAACTGCCTCTTCGCCTACGCGTCGCCATGTGGCGTCATGACGTCATATGAAGCCGCGAAGCTCTCAGCTGGTAAGGGAAGGTGGCTGCGAGCAAGGGTGGCCAAACCAGAAAAGTTTGCGCACCTCTGGTATATACAGCTAAACCCCATTATAACGCGATCCGTTACAACGTGAATCCGCTTATAACGCGATGCAAGCGTGGCTCCCAATTTTCATATTTATGAATACTTTACAACACAATTATTGGTATCTTAAAAACTTTATTGTACAATACATACAATTGTACATTATTTCTAACGCGATTGTCACGATAGCTTATGACAGGCTGTAATTTACACCAAAATATATATAACTGGGTTGAACTGGTACGAGACTTAGATATGATAAAATATAATGTATTCCTTGATAAAGGTGAACACACAACATATACAAATAACAGGCAAAATATGGACACTTACTTAAAGGTTTAGGACAAGAAAGCCATCAGATGGGCCATTTCTTCCATAAGTCAGTTGGCATCACAGCAATACTTGCAGCTCATGAATGAAGACCATACATGAAGACATGAAGCACATGAAAGACACTGAGTAATGGGGGACTCTGGTTTATATACCATTTCCACCCTTCTCTTACATTCAAGGCGCCGAGCTGTCTAGCAAACATCTCTTTGAAGCTTTTTGAAGCAGCTTTTGGCTTCCATTGTTTAGTGTGAAGTATCACACTTAAAAATCACTCAGTTCCTTGGTTCCTGGGCCCAGCATAAACAATTAGGCACTTAGCCTTTAGCACTTAGCCTTTGATCACCGGGCTATGTTAATTCTTTGCAGGATGTTCTTCCTGCCTATTAGCATAACAGACGGAGTCGCAGTTTCCAGAACAGACCCAAACTACATATACATTTTAATACATACACATATTAAAATACCCGGTTCTGGTAGGTCCAGCAGGCCCAAACTTTCCAGACCTTAATGCCGGAACTGGGACACTATAGGGTCCAATTTTCAGCCCGCTAGGACCTGGGGAACCGGAGTTACACAAATATCACATAAACCGTTTTATATTTTATTATAAAAATCTCAGCTAAAAAGAAATCTCAGCGTTTCACCAAATCCCCATTGAAAACAACGGGCTCCGCCGCCGTGGGTTTCAATGGAGCAACTCCGCCGTTGTAGTCAATGGAGTTTCCTGCCATAGACTTTCAATGGGTAACCGCCGCCATTGAAGTCTATGAGAAAATCCACAAATCTTTACATTCGTCCACACTCCGTCTGATTGGTCTAGGAAGGGGCATGCATTAAAGCCGGAACCTTGGCTACATGCCACCCAAATCCCATCCCTCTGGGCATTCCAGAACCGGAGATATGGACTTACACTTTTCGACATTTTACACTGTGATTTTTCCGACACTCGGATTTTCCACCATTGGAATCTTTGGCAAAAGTTCCGAACTTTCAAGACGGTCCATACTCCGCCGGGTTGGTTCAAGAGGGTCAAGGATGGTTCTGCAGCCATGCCGGAGCAGTGCCTTCAGGTACCCCAAACCCTGGCCCTCTGGACCCTCCGGAACCGGAGATATGGACTCATGATTTTCAGCTTTTCACACTTAGTCAATTTCCTGAGCTGTTTCTGCCGCCGCCATTGGAACCTATGGCGCGACCCGCTCTCTCGGCACGGCCCTTCTCGGGGGTCCAGGATTCGG
Source organism: Ascaphus truei (assembly GCF_040206685.1). Lineage (NCBI taxonomy): Eukaryota > Metazoa > Chordata > Amphibia > Anura > Ascaphidae > Ascaphus > Ascaphus truei. The sequence continues at coordinate 33,551,634 of NC_134497.1, read as the reverse complement.
GGACCCGGTGGTGGTCGAGTGGGGGGAGGCCTAGGAACAAAGGCAAAAAGAATTTTATTTCTAGGTGCTCTAGAACTGTAGATTCCCACGCCACTTAACATTGAACTTGACTAAAGTGATTTAACTCTTTTAAAGGACATTGTATCCGCTTTGCGGTTTTGCGGTTTGGACGGCAGCCAACTCGTTCCTGGAAAGCGCCGTCGAGGAATATCCATTGAAGTCAATGAGCCCATTGACTTACAATGGGAAACTGCCGCTCCTCCTCTCGGACGCCACCTGCTGGTCTTCACGGAAAACAGGTCCAAAACAGCAAGATCCGCCATTGAAATGCATTGAGCTCTAATGGTGGCCTATGGGACTCTGCAAAATGGTGCCTGAAAAGGCGGGAAAATTACAGAAAGGGCTATAATCACTAAATAAATATTAACCCTTGCCCTCCCGGATGGATCCCAGCATGTAGGTAATGCAAACACTGGCATAACACGATACATTTACACAGGGGAATAAACATTTGGATATTGAAGCAAGGCAAAACACATTACTAGACCTCAGTCCAGTTAACCCCTTGCTTCCCTGATGAGAGTAAAGGGTGGCCAAATGGGGTTGTAACCCCTTTAATACCGGGCCAAATCCTCCCCATCGTCACACCTTCCCTGCTCAATGGGTGCCTGGTGCCCCAGCTGCCTCCCCCTGGCACTGGGACACAACTAGTGCCCTTGAAGCACTCAATAAGTCCTGAGGGGTTGGTCTGGCAAAATTGTCCTCCGGCATTGTCCAGTACATTGTCCTGGCCACAGTGGATAGTGAAGTCCAGATCCGGCAGAGCAGGGCTCCACCGTGGCCGCCGGGCATTCTCCTTTGCCTCCCTCTGCCCCCCACCCAGTGCCTGGTGAACCAAGTCCATGGTGAAGGGGCCCCTTTGCAGACTAGGCTGCACACTGCCCAGAGACTGGCATGTTTCTGCACCCGCCAGAGACCAGCTATCAAGCACAGACCGTCGTTTTCCTGTCAACCAAGTCTGGGAAAGAGCTATGTCACTATCCTGTAGGGACCTTACCTGCCCTGGCTCTGTGCCAACCTGTAGCTGCTCTGCTATACTCCTGACTCCTTCCTGGCTGCCTATCTACCCACAGCCCCTCCTTTGGGAACCCTGGGGAATCTGTCAGGGGGGTCACTCCTGGCCAGTCAGAACAAGGGACCTTCTGCCTACCTAGCCCATCCCTAGCTTCTGCCAGCCTATCTCCCCCTGCTCCCCAGTGTCTCCCAGCCTAGCCTCCCCTAGGCCCACCACCTCAGCCCCTGCTGATGACTCCTGCTGCTTCCCTCCCTGCAGCCCACCTGCACTCTCCTCCCCCCTGGGCAATCCTAACCCAGACACTGGAGCTACCTAAGTGCACCTACCTCCCTGACCTTGTCTCCCCCTTACCAGGGATGAGCTCAGGGGCACCTCTCCAGATGGAACCGCCTTAGCTCCTGGCTGGCAGGTATCCCTGGGGTGGCACAAGCTTGCCACTGCCCAGGATACCCCCTGCCCATAGCCAGGCTGCAACAGGGGGTTGCTGATCTGAGACACCCCCTGAGGCTCTGCCAGGGTAATGGGAAACTCTAGCTGCCATACCTGCTGCTGTCCCTCCCCGGCTACCACTAGCCCTTCTCCCACTAAGATCTGATGCTGGCTACCTGCCTGCAACCTCCCCTCACTCCGCGTCTCCCTAGCTAATCCTAGCCTGGATCCTAGGGATACCTGAGTGAGGTTATCTTCCTGACACTGTCTCCCCATTACCGGGGATGCGCTCAGGGTTGCTGGTGCAGATGCACCCACTTTAGCTCCTGTGGCTGGCAGGTAATCTGGGGGTGGTCTAACTTTGCCACAACCCCTGATACCTCCAGCCCATAGCAAGGCTGCAACAGTGGGGCTCTTAACCGAGAGTCCACTTGGTGCTCCGCCAGGGTAATGGGGAAATCTGGCTGGCTCACTTGCTGCCTTCCCTCCCCGGTTCCCACTGGCCCACCCAACCCTCTCCCAGGCAATCCTACCCTAGAGCTGGGTGCTAATGGGGCTAGCCCCTCTCCCTGAAGCTGTGCCCCCATTACCGGAGGTGAGCTCAGGGTTGCTGGTGCAGATGCACCCACCTTAGCTCCTAGCCGGCAGGTAATCTGGGGGTGGTCTAACTTTGCCACTACCCCTGAAATCTGGGGGTGGTCTAACTTTGCCACAACCCCTGATACCTCCGGCCCATAGCCAGGCTGCAACAGTGGGGCACTTAACTGAGTGTCCCCTTGCTGCTCTGCCAGGGTAATGGGGAAGTCTAACTGCCCTACAAGCTGCCCTTCCTTCCCCTCCCCTGGTACCCCTATCTCCTGCCACCCCCCAGTCACCCGTATAGTGAAACAACAGGGTACAGTCATAGGGAAAAATAAGTCAGGGTCAGTCTGCGACTTGGTCTGGCTTACCTCGCTGGTCCCCGCAGAGACCGCCGCCTTCGTTGGTCCCAATTGCAGGGGGACTGGAGTGGCCGCCGCCGGCATCATCTGGGCCGGGAAGCAACGGGTCGCCACCGCAGCAGCGCCTGGGGTTGGCACAGGGGGAACGATGCAGGACAGGGGTCCCAGGTCTTTGTGGAGAAACACAGCTCCATGCAAACTTGGTAAAATAACCCCCTCCCGCAATCCCTGTCCCTCCCCCCACTCAGAAAGGGCTCTGGCATTTTGCCGGAATCGCGGCTCTTCTGCCGCCGCCATGGGCGAGCTCCGGGTAGCTGCCGCAGCAGTACCCGGCTTCGATGCAGGGTCGCTGGCGTGGATTGTGGGGCTCCGGTCATCGCTGGGAATCGCCGACTCCGCCAAACAATGTGAAACACCCACCTCCCGCACACCCCAACCCTCCCCCCAAATAAAATTGCCGCCGGCAGGATGCCGGAGTGGCGGCTTCTTCTCCGCCGCTGTTGCCGATGCAGCCCGTCCAGGTTCTCCAGGAGACGTCCCGAGGAGGGTTGTCGCCCTGGCTGGGCGGGAGCCATCAGAGGATGCCGCTAACTGGGTCATCTTTTCCGCAGCTCGTGAGTGCTAGCCCTGAGGGGCTTCTTCGCCTGACCGTGCACGGTCCGGGCACCGGGCATTATTGTGGCCCGTGGGTTGGCAGTGCCGCAGCGCCTGCCGGAGCTTCTCCGCCACCGGTGGACTAACCCCAGCAAGGGGCAACTGAGTCCAGAGCGGAGTTGCTCGAGCGCCGGGCTCATTCCAGAGCTTCTCCGCCGCCGGTGTACTAACCCCAGTAAAGGGCAACTGAGTCCAGAGCGGAGTTGCTTGAGCGCCGGGCTCTGGGAGGGGATAAGCGGGTCGGTGTGGTAACGTCGCCAGGAACTTGGTCCACTTCGCCGGGAGCCACGTGTTGCCCAATGCACACACCAGTGCTAGCTCTTTCAGGGAAAATGGACGGGCCACCGCAACGGCCGTTACCTCTCCTGGTGCAAGACTTCCGTGGTCTCCGAGACCACCCGCTCCCTCCACAAGTCTCTGCCGTCCCGGAGCTGGGTCCATTCCCTGCTCTCCGGGCGGTTTGATGGTTACAGCGGCTGCAGCTGTGGATTTTTGCTCAGCCTGCCGGGTTTCATGCTCACCGATCGCTGTCTCTCTCTCAGCCTTGCTGGCTGGTGGTCCCCGCGCCAACTTGATGCACTCCTCCGGTCTCGGTGCCCGGCTCCAGTCAGACGGATGGCCGGCACTTTGGTTCTGGAGGCAATGCTTCTCACAAGTAGGGGAACAGTGAGGAGGTGCCATATCTTGTGTTATATGTTGTACACTGTGTGTTCAATATCTTTAGTCCCAGGAACTCGCAATTACCATCGAGTTCCCACTATATCCCGCAGTACACTTGTAATACAGGTCCAGTTCAATCCCCCCGCTGCCACCAGTTAATTACAAAGCCTGTCACGATAGCTTATGACAGGCTGTAATTTACACCAAAATATATATAACTGGGTTGAACTGGTACGAGACTTAGATATGATAAAATATACTTTATTCCTTGATAAAGGTGAACACACAAGATATACAAATAACAGGCAAAATATGGACACTTACTTAAAGGTTTAGGACAAGAAAGCCATCAGGATACAGGATGGGCCATTTTTTCCATAATTCAGTTGGCATCACAGCAATACTTGCAGCTCATGAATGAAGACCATACATGAAGACATGAAGCACATGCAAGACACTGAGTAAGGGGAGACTCTGGTTTATATACCATTTCCACCCTTCTCTTACATTCAAGGCGCTGAGCTGTCTAGCAAACATCTCTTTGAAGCTTTTTGAAGCAGCTTTTGGCTTCCATTGTTTAGTGTGAAGTATCACACTTAAAAATCACTCAGTTCCTTGGTTCCTGGGCCCAGCATAAACAATTAGGCAGTTAGCCTTTGATCACCGGGGTATGTTAATTCTTTGCAGGATGTTCTTCCTGCCTATTAGCATAACAGACGGAGTCTGCAGTTTCCAGAACAGACCCAAACTACATATACATTTTAATACATACACATATTAAAATACCCGGTTCTGGTAGGTCCAGCAGGCCCAAACTTTCCAGACCTTAATGCCGGAACTGGGACACTATAGGGTCCAATTTTCAGCCCGCTAGGACCTGGGGAACCGGAGTTACACAAATATCACATAAACCGTTTTATATTTTATTATAAAAATCTCAGCTAAAAAGAAATCTCAGCGTTTCACTAAATCCCCATTGAAAACAACGGGCTCCGCCGCCGTGGGTTTCAATGGAGCAACTCCGCCGTTGTAGTCAATGGAGTTTCCTGCCATAGACTTTCAATGGGGAACCGCCGCCATTGAAGTATATGAGAAAATCCACAAATCTTTACATTCGTCCACACTCCGTCTGAGGGGGCTGGGAAGGGGCATGCATTAAAGCTGGAACCTTGGCTACATGCCACCCAAATCCCATCCCTCTGGGCATTCCAGAACCGGAGATATGGACTTACACTTTTCGACATTTTACACTTAGTCATTTTTCCACCACGCGGCTTTTCCCCCATTGGAATCAATGGCAAAAGTTCCGAACTTTCAAGGCGGTCCATACTCCGTCGGGTTGGTCCAAGAGGGTCAAGGATGGTTCTGCAGCCGTGCCGGAGCAGTGACTACAGGTACCCCAAACCCTGGCCCTCTGGACCCTCCGGAACCGGAGATATGGACTCATGATTTTCAGCTTTTCACACTTAGTCAATTTCCTGAGCTGTTTCTGCCGCCGCCATTGGAACCTATGGCACGACCCGCTCTCTCGGCACGACCCTTCTCGGGGGTCCAGGATTCGGGGACCCGGTGGTGGTCGAGTGGGGGGAGGCCTAGGAACTAGGGGCAAAAAGAATTTTATTTCTAGGTGCTCTAGAACTGTAGATTCCCACGCCACTTAACATTGAACTTGACTAAAGTGATTTAACTCTTTTAAAGGACATTGTATCCGCTTTGCGGTTTTGCGGTTTGGACGGCAGCCAACTCGTTCCTGGAAAGCGCCGTCGAGGAATCTCCATTGAAGTCAATGAGCCCATTGACTTACAATGGGAAACTGCCGCTCCTCCTCTCGGACGCCACCTGCTGGTCTTCACAGAAAACAGGTCCAAAACAGCAAGATCCGCCATTGAAATGCATTGAGCTCTAATGCCGGCCTATGGGACTCTGCAAAATGGTGCCCGAAAAGGCGGGAAAATTACAGAAAGAGCTATAATCACTAAAGAAATATTAACCTTTGCCCTCCCGGATGGATCCCAGCATGTAGGTAATGCAAACACTGGCATAACACGATACATTTACACAGGGGAATAAACATTTGGATATTGAAGCAAGGCAAAACACATTACTAGACCTCAGTCCAGTTAACCCCTTGCTTCCCTGATGAGAGTAGAGGGTGGCCAAATGGGGTTGTAACCCCTTTAATCCCGGCAAAATCCTCCCCATCGTCACAGCGATCCGCTTATAATGCGATGTGATTCTTTGGACTCCAACCACAGCCTTATTAGGGGGTTGAGCTGTACATTGATCTCCATTAACTTCTGTTCACCTCAAAAGCTGTAGAGAAGAAAGAAAAGACAAGTCACATTATTATTAACTTGTATCTTTTTTTCAGCTCTTCCTTTATAAAATAGACATTACTTTGAGATCTCACTAACGGTCTCAATTTTAGGTTTGTAAATTGTGCAAGAAACGAGGAAGAACAGAACCTTGTGGCGTTGCAGTACCACAGGAAAATCTACTACAGAACCTGCACAGACCTCCCCCCACACACAGAGCCCCTGGTCTGGTATGGAGATGAATATGGGAAAGAGCTTGGTATAAAATGGGCACGCTGTGGAAAAGTAACGCGCTATCACAAGGTAATCAGGAATATGTGTGTACGTGGTTTTTACATATCTTGTGTTTTATTACTGATGTTAAATTGTACATAGTGATCTGCATACACCATTACGGGTCAACTAGAACTTAATATCACTAAACCTGACTTGAGTCAAAGGGCCAGATACATCAAGCTGCGGTAACCAAAAATGCCATATCACCTCCCATAAATAAAGTGCCTTATTATTATCGTGCAATGAATCAGCTTTGCAGCACCAAAAATAAAGCACTTTTTATCGGACTCGTTAAAAGCATCAGATCCGATACAAAACAGGCATAATATCACATTTTCAAGTAAAATCTGCCATACATCAAGTTCTGATATTTATCGGAACGGGATGAACAGCAGAAATACCGCAAATATTCTATCACCTACTCCAGGCTGGCATTAGCCCTGTCTTTCCTATGTATATAATGGCCAATATACTGCCCATTATATACATAGGCAAGATGAGCTAAACCAACACCCACTCCACCCCAATACACATAAAAGACCCCCCCAATACATATAAATAAAAGTAAACATACCTTGTGGATGGTCGGGACCGGCTGTGGCTGCGGGGACTGGCGGAGAGTCAGAACCCGGCCGCGACCAGCCATCAGATGCAGGCTTCCTCACTGTGTCCCACACCGAGCTTCCAGTCAAAGCGCACCGGAATCTTAGGCGCTCTGATGTCAGAGGCTGGAACAGGAAGTATGGAGAAGGGTTGGGTGCTCCAACAGTCCTGGAATCTTATATGCTCATCAACAATAATAAAACAGTAAATACTCAATGAGGGAGTGGGTAATCTACTGGGTGAGTGAACAAATGCACTGAATACATGAATCTCCTGAAGGCAACAGAAAAAATGATGTAAAACACATTTCGCTGTACCTCATTGGAAATATGTGTATAATAAAGTCCAACACTCGCCCTAAGTTGTTGTAATGATGATCCATTGCAATGAAATAAATTGTGACGGTCTTACCCACTCCTAGAGTCTACTGAATTTCTGAGGGCATGTTCAGCTGCAGTTGAGTTCCAGCCAATCCAAAAAATGCAATAAATGCACAAAGCAGCGCACTGCCCAGGGACACAGGTGTATCAAAAATGAAAAATGAATTTGTCAATCAGACTTAACAAACAGGGGGGTGAACCCTCCAACGCGTTTCGCACAACAAGGTGTCTCCTTGATAAAGCACCTTGTTGTGTGAAACGCGTTGGAGGGTTCACCTCCCTGTTTGTTATGTCTGATTGACAATAAATTCATTTTTGATACACCTGTGTCCCTTGGCAGTGCGCTGCTTTGTGCATTTATTGCATTTTTTGGATTGGTTGGAACAGGAAGGCCTGCATCTGATGCAGAGCCGGGGCCCGGCCGCAACCGGTTGCCATTATCCTTTGTCCCCCAAACTTGGCGGCCCTGACGGCCGCACAGGGGTCCCGGGCGGCCGGGCCCCCTGACTCACCGAGCTCGAGCTCGGGATGCCAACCCCGGCAGACCCCTCCTCCCCCTGTTGATGGCCCTGCCCGGGGAAATAATAAACTAACGGTTGTTATTACCACAATTTTAAGGTGGTATATATCAAGATTTTGGTAATAATTTACTGGGTGCGATATTTGGGCCAATCTCGCGATATGGGAATTAACGCGACCGTTAATAATGTGTTACATACCGCATTGGGTTAATATTTCTATCGTAGGGTTAATAATGTCTATTATTACAGAAACCTATGATTAAAATAACATTAACTCGTTTCATGCCTGTGATTACCAAGGTATACCACAGGCACCAAATGTGTTAATTCTTTATTTAAAAAAAAAAAAAAAACATTACCTAACCCTTTTGACCCCGTTAGTGGCCAGTAAAACATTGCCATTCTAGTCGCTAATGTAATTAAGGGTTTAACCCCTCTCACCACCACTTCACCCCACACCCCCCACGGGAAGCCTAACCACCCTCCCCGGGGCAACTATCGCTATCACCCAAACCCCTACCTCGGCCCCCCTTCTAGACTAATGATCCCTATTAGACAAATGTGGTTTTAAACATTAACAAAAATATACACAATTAAAACAAAAAAAAAACATTAAAAATACATTTTACACAAAACCATTTACTATCACTGGATAACTAGGCCCTCTCAGTAGGGGGCCCAGATATCCACATTTGCGATAAATGGTACCCGAGTAATAAATAAATATATCAACAATATTAAAATACATTAATACTGAATGGTTACAGACCCTCTTACCGGAGATGCCCCCGGCTGCACTGACCCTTGACAGAGCTTATAGAGCGCTTAGACCGAGACCACAAGCCGGAAATAGAGCAAGAGATGTAGTGTTGAGGCTTCACTACTTTAAATCTAAAGAAGCGGTTCTAGCCCTGGCACGGGAAAAAGGAGGACATAAATGGGGAGACGTGTTGATAGATGTGTACAATGACCTGGCACCTTCAACACTGATGAAAAGGATGGCCCTGAAACATATCACAAAAATACTGAGAAACAACGAAATTCGCTACAAGTGGGGATTCCCATTCCGTCTTATCACCACCAGAAATGGAACGCAAGCCTACATGAGGGATCCAGAAGAAGTGGACTTCTTAGAAAGACTGGGACTGAAACTAAAGGAATCCATGACTCGGGAAGAACGCAGACCGCCACCCATCTGACCCATGTGGAAAGAAGTGGGCAGAGGAACCACTCCATATAGAGGAAAGCTAAGTGAGTCCCAGAAATCCTAGATCTATGCAAAACCTGCTACAACAGACAAAAAAGAAAAATCCGATATAAAGAACTATGCCAAAAAATCAAGACTGTGATGAACATCAGCAAAATAAACCCAGATAAGGAATAGCAATGTTATACTTCTAACTCCCCATAGACTAGCTGGTAACCTGAAGGTTAGAATTCCCGGTATAAATAAGAATAGTTCCAAATTACCTACAGTACAGACAGGAGGAAAACCTGGCCTACAATAGCAGAATCAGATAAAATTAAGTAGTAAAACAGAATAGAACGCTGAATTTTCCTAGATTAGTGGATAGACTGCCGACTAGAATAACCATTATATTTGCGAAGCATCATTAGAGTAGCTAAAGGTAGGGGGAACATGGAGATTAGTAAACAGAAACCAAGAATTTAAGCCAAAAAAAAGGGTTTTTTTTCCAGGTAATATACGTTGAATGTATGGTTTCAGTTGTTGAATTGTGTTTGTTCAATATAGAGTTGATCACAATGCTTTAGGTCTTTATATACTGTATAGGAGGTAAAAAAAAAAGAAAGATAGAAATGTTAAATTAAAAGTTGATTTATTAGGCGGACCCGCCACCTGGGACCGCCATACGGTCCTTACACACTCAAAGATATGGGTGTGGGATTAGCGCTACTGCGCAATCGCAGAGAACGAACGTTCACGATAAGTGAACAAACAAATCCAGGCTATGTTAGCAACCTGGATTATTCTATACGTGTTGTTTTCTTTTTAATGTTTAAATGTCTAAATGTTTTCATTGCTACAATACGTGTAAGAATACCCTCGGGCCGCCGCTCAAGGACAAACAGAAAAAGAACCCACTGTCAGGAATCGGCGTTCTCCTCGCTTCTCACACAAAGCACTCCCTCTCCGCAAGGAGTCCCTGGACACACTAAACAATCCTGCCTTACCGGTCTCCACGGCTCCTCGCCCCTGCCGCCGTCGCGGGATCACTCCCCTCGGCGATTCCTCTGCTCAGCGCCGGTCGCGCCCACACCCTCCTACACGCACGCCAGCCCCAGACGTTATGTGCATGCATTCTCAGTTTACAGAGCACACGCCTAACAGAGCACTTTTAACCACTGCTGCTGCAGTGAGGCGTCGCCCTCAAGCATCACACAGTTCAAGGCAAATCAATGATTACACTCAGCTGGGCTGTAACACCTCTCTCCTATCAGGGAGGACTCCTTGCAGTCCTCCAGGCCTGCCCCCTTTTCCCATTGGCCTTCCCAGCTTTATTATGCCTGTGCTTCCCATCACTCGTCGCTCGACATAGTTCTGTATGGAAGCATTTGACTTTTCTATCAGTGACTCCTCAGGTATTGACGCGGATTGGACGACTACCCCCTCTGGCTCTCGACTTTGGCTCTACTTGGACTCCTTCTCTACTACCGGTACCGGCAAGTATTATCTTCACTACTATACCTGGCCTGGCAACAATAACACCACACTCCGGACATGCTCCCTTTGCTGCGGGTGCGTGTATCCCTACGTCCCACCTCAGCACAGGGGACGGGTCTGGTCTGCGGGCAGCACCGGCGTAACATTATGTCGAGCCCACAAGACGCAGACCAGACCGAACTACAGCAGTTTCTCTCTAATCTGCTTCAGCATAACCAGGCCATGGCGGATCAAATTGTGGCACTTACACGCCAGGTCGCAGTACTCTCAGACATAGTACCGACCGCGACCCCGCCAGATGTAAGCCCCCACTCCGCAAGCACAGTTAACAGCTCAGATGTAAGGATTCCTCCTCCCAAGCCTTATGCTGGTGAACTGCAAGATTGTAGGGGTTTTCTAAACCAGTGTGAGGTGCAGTTTGAAATGGCCCCCCATCCCTACAATACTGATCGCAAGAAGGTAGCCTACATTTATAATCTCCTCACTGGCAGCGCCCTGGCTTGGGCTTCCCCGGTTTGGGAGCGACGTTCTGACCTTTCCCAAGATTAGGGTAATAGGGGAGCCCCTGCTGCTGCCTCATAGAAAATGAACGGTGAACGGTGCTCTGGGTATACACTGAATATGTAGAAAGAGTAGAAAAGAACCCAGTGTAGCACTCAAGTTCACCCTCTGGTGTGTGATTTAAAACATAAACTTTATTAATACAACACATATAAAATTATGGGTGTTAAAATGACATACTAGAGGTCGTAGAATCATTATACTGACAGCCATAGGGCTCGTGATCAATATAATAGATGTCTCCTGTTGTGTATCAATATAACACAGGAAACTAAATAAATATTGATAAGAACCTCAATGATGGTGAAAAGGTAGGGTTAACTCGACAATGTACTCTACCACCAACTCACAATAGGCAATATATGCATAAACCATAAGTGGTAATGTTGTGACTGGTGGTAACCGGTGTACTTTGAAGCAAATATATTGTGCACCAGTAGATCTCAATGTGCAGTCTAAAACAACCTCCTCACTGGTAATGAATGTGTGCACAGTACTGTATGAAGCTGATCACAGGTAGACCCCAGAGGTTCACAGTATAGGCATATAATACCCTGTAGTGACCACTGCAATAATGTCACAGATGGTGATAGTTTGCAATGTGTTTAAATTGTGTTGGTGGGCACCCTTATATGATCAGCTGTGCACAAAAATCACCACTGCATATGTGGAGGCGGAGGCTGTGAATACAGATCGTGGTAACTCAATAGCAGAATAATACAGCACATATATGTAAGGACTGCACTCGGTGTAGTAGGGAGCAATGACCCTAACAGTGTACAGTAACAAGAGGCTCTACGTGTCCATCGGGGCACTGGTAGCCTGTATAACAGCGCGGGCAGGACACCGCATCAACCCGCAGTCAGAGACATGAATGCGGAAGTGATTTCAGCCCTGCGCGCGCACGTGTGGAAACAGCTCTTTTGCATTCATGTCTCTGACTGCGGGTTGATGCGGTGTCCTGCCCACGCTGTTATACAGGCTACCAGTGCCCCGATGGACACTTAGAGCCTCTTGTTACTGTATACTGTTAGGGTCATTGCTCCCTACTAAGTACTGAGTGCAGTCCTTACATATATGTGCTTTATTATACTGTTATTGAGTTACCACGATCTGTATTCACAGCCTCCGCCTCCACATATGCAGTGGTGATTTTTGTGCACAGCTGATCATATAAGGGTGCCCACCATCACAATTTAAACACATTGCAAACTATCACCATCTATGACATTATTGCAGTGGTCACTACAGGGTATTATATGCCTATACTGTGAACCTCTGGGGTCTACCTGTGATCAGCTTCATACAGTACTGTGCACACATTCATTACCAGTGAGGAGGTTGTTTTAGACTGCACATTGAGATCTACTGGTGCACAATATATTTGCTTCAAAGTACACCGGTTACCACCAGTCACAACATTACCACTTATGGTTTATGCATATATTGCCTATTGTGAGTTGGTGGTAGAGTACATTGTCGAGTTAACCCTACCTTTTCACCCTCATTGAGGTTCTTATCAATATTTATTTAGTTTCCTGTGTGATATTGATACACAACAGGAGACATCTATTATATTGATCACGAGCCCTATGGCTGTCAGTATAATGATTCTACGACCTCTAGTATGTCATTTTAACACCCATAATTTTATATATGTGTTGTATTAATAAAGTTTATGTTTTAAATCACACACTAATCACCAGAGGGTGAACTTGAGTGCTACACTGGGTTCTTTTCTACTCTTTCTACTTACCCAAGATTACCCAGCATTTAAAGCCGAGTTTCAACAGGTATTCGATTCCCCTGCTCGTCGGGAGATGGCATCTGTTTCTCTCCTCCAGATAACGCAGGGACGGCGAATGGTGACGCAGTATGCTGTGGAATTCCGGACTCTAGCAGCCGAGACTAACTGGGGACAAGAGGCTCTCGTCTCCGTATTCTGGCAAGGCCTGGCAGATCCCATCAAGGACGAACTCTCTTACCAATCCAGGCCGGATCAACTGGAGGTCCTGATTGATTTGGCCGTCCGAGTGGATCAACGCATCCAGGTACGCCGCTCAGAGCGTCAGCGCACTCGCTTCCATAACTTTCAAGTTCCGTTCTCCAGTACTCTCAGCAGCACTCCTGCTCCCTCAAGTGCTACCACATCTCTTCGTCCTGCACTGGAGTTGCCAGAGCCAATGCAATTGGGGGTACAACGCATCCGCACACCGATACGGCAGTTCCGCCACGCCGGGGGATTGTGTTTCTACTGCGGATCCATGGAAAATCTGGTTCGGGAGTGTCCACTGCGTCCGGGACGGGAACACCCAGTGAGTACAGAGGGGCTCTCTGTGGGTGTAATGTCTCCACGTCCCCTTTCTAAAGGTGAACTCCCTAAGAAACTTACATTTCCAGTCTCCCTTTCAGGCGATAAGTTCAAGACTTCTACCGCCGCTTTCATTGACTCAGGAGCTGGAGGAAACTTTGTGGATCTTGAATTCGCCAGATTAAACCGCATACCACTCGTGAGAAAGAAGGTTCCCATCGCACTCGTTGGTATCGATGGACGTCCTCTCACCCCGGCCCACATCTCCTTAGAGACGGCTCCCTTGCTTCTGTCCTCACATATGCACAAGGAGATCTTAGTTCTCGATGCCATTCACGCTCCTGGGATACCCATCACCCTTGGTCTTCCTTGGCTACAGCTTAACAATCCTCTCATTGACTGGACTTCCTCTGCCCCCATTTCCTGGAGGCCGAGGTCAGGCGAGACTCATCAACTGCTGGCCAATACCTCTGTTCCCGAAGTTATTCTACCTTCCGTTTACCATCAATTCCGGGACGTTTTCAATAAGGTACAGTCAGACCTCTTGCCGCCACACAGGACTTACGATTGTCCGATCGATCTAGTTCCAGGTTACTCCCTACCCAAGTCCAAGACCTACCCCTTGTCGTTACCAGAATCTCACGCTATGGATGAATATATCCAGGAGAATCTCAAGAAAGGCTTTATTCGTCACTCCAATTCCCCAGCAGGGGCTGGGTTTTTCTTCGTCAAGAAAAAGGACGGGTCGTTGAGGCCTTGCATCGACTACAGGGGTTTAAACCACATCACTATTAAAAATCGTTACCCCCTTCCCCTTATTACCGAACTGTTCGATAAATTACAGGGGCCAAAAAATTTTCCAAGTTGGATTTACGTGGTGCCTATAACCTGGTGCGCATCAGGAAGGGGGATGAATGGAAGACGGCCTTCAACACGCGTAGTGGACACTACGAATATCTAGTAATGCCTTCGTAAGTAATGTCTTTCGTAAGGTACTCAATATTTTTGTTATTGTATACTTGGATGATATCCTGATTTTTTCCAAAGATCTCCAGGACCATATACGCCACACCTCCTACGTCCTTTCCCGTCTCCGTGAACACCATTTGTACGCCAAACTGGAAAAGTGCACCTTTCATACGACCGCTACTCCGTTCCTGGGGTATATCATTTCCGATGAGGGATTTATGATGGACTCCAGTAAACTTCAAGCAGTCACTGAATGGCCAAGACCCAACTCTCTCAAAGCCATACAACGTTTTTTAGGCTTCGCTAATTATTATCGTAAGTTTATACGGAGTTTTTCCACCATTGTGGCACCCCTCACTGCGCTCACCAAAAAAGGAGCTGATCCTTCTGCTTGGTCACCCGAGGCCATCTCCGCCTTCGCTACACTCAAGAAAGCCTTTATATCCGCACCTATTCTCCGTCATCCCAACATCGAACTTCCCTTCGTCCTGGAGGTCGACGCTTCTGATTGCGGCGCTGGTGCCGTTCTTTCCCAGAGACCCACGCCCCAAGATAAATTACATCCCTGTGCATATTTTTCTAAGAAATTCTCGTCTGCTGAGAGGAACTATGACGTGGGTAACAGGGAACTTCTGGCCGTGAAGATGGCTCTTCAAGAGTGGAAACACCTGCTGATGGGGTCAAAAGAGCCGTTTACTATTCTCACGGACCACAAGAACCTTCTTTACATAGAGAACGCTCGACGCCTTGGTCCACGACAGGCTCGTTGGGCTCTTTTTTTTTTCTCGATTTGATTTTCACCTGTCCTATATTCTCGGGACCAAGAACGTAAAGGCAGACGCACTCTCCCGTATACATTCTCCTGAAGAGAGGCCAGAGGAATCGTTGGAGACTATCCTTCCACATGAGAGGATTCTCGCCACATCTACCTTCAAGAATCTTGATAAGATTTTGCACTCCCAGAGACGCATTCCCAAGGACTTGGTCGTTCCCGACAACAAACTCTTTGTACCATCCAAATTTGTTCCAGAGGTCCTGTCTTGGGGTCACTCCTCTAAATCTGCAGGTCATCCAGGTTTTAAGAAGACTACTGATCTCATTCGTCGGAATTTCTGGTGGCCAAGGATGTCTCAAGATATTCTGGAGTTTACCTGCGCATGCCCCACGTGTGCTGAAAACAAGACTTTCTGTCAAAAGCCTCAGGGTTTTCTGTTACCCCTTCCAGTTCCCGACCTCCCCTGGTCCCACATTTCTATGGACTTCATCGTGGAGTTGCCCAGGTCCAGAGGAATGAACACTATCTTGGTGGTCGTGGACAGGTTCTCGAAGATGTCACATTTCATTCCACTTAAAGGATTACCCACCTCCCCCGCCCTTGCTGATATCTTTACGGAGCAGATTTTCCGGATTCATGGGATCCCTTCATCCATTGTGTCTGACAGAGGTTCTCAGTTCGTATCAAAGTTTTGGAGAGCTTTCACGAAGAGATTGGGCATCTCTTCTTCTTTCTCTTCCGCCTATCATCCTCAATCCAATGGACAAACGGAGAGAATCAATCAATCCCTGGAGAAGTACTTGAGATGTTTTATATCCGATTTCCAGGATGATTGGGCTCAACTCCTCTCTTGGGCAGAGTATGCCGTCAATTCTGCAAAAAACGAGTCCACCCGGGAGTCACCCTTCTTTATAAATTATGGGTTCCACCCTCCCTGTCTTCCCATCCCCAACATTCCTTCTGGAGTACCAGCCGTAGATGAACGCATTTCTTCCCTCCAAACCGCATGGTCCAGGATTCAGTCTACCCTTCTTAACTCCTCTCCGCAGATCGAAACAACAGGCCGATCGTCGTCGTCCGGCGCCCAGTTACAAACCAGGGGATTTGGTATGGCTCTCCTCTAGGAATATCCACCTCAAGGTACCATCTCCTAAACTGGCACCTAAGTTCCTGGGTCCCTTCCCTATTTGCGAACAAATCAATCCTGTGGCATTCTGGCTCCAACTACCACCCAGTATGAAGATTCCCAATGTCTTCCATGTGTCCCTCTTAAAACCATTTATCTCCAGTCACTTCTTTCCGGATCAGACTCGTAAACCGGATCCCATTACTGTACAAAATAACGAGGAATACGAAGTTCACTCTCTTTTGGATTCTCGCCTATCCAGGGGTCAGCTTCAGTTCTTGGTGCAGTGGAAGGGCTTTGACCCTGAAGAGAGATCCTGGGTACCTTCAAAGGACATTCATGCCCCGGCCCTTCTTAAGTCCTTCAGGAAAAAGTTTCCAGAGAAACCGTTCTTGGACCGTCCTGAGGCCGTTCCTGAAGAGGGGGGTACTGTCAGGAATCGGCGTTCTCCTCGCTTCTCACACTCCCTCTCCGCAAGGAGTCCCTGGACACACTAAACAATCCTGCTTTACCGGTCTCCACGGCTCCTCGCCCCTGCCGCCGTCGCGGGATCACTCCCCTCGGCGATTCCTCTGCTCAGCGCCGGTCGCGCCCACGCCCTCCTACACTCACGCCAGCCCCAGACGTTATGTGCATGCATTCTCAGTTTACAGAGCACACGCCTAACAGAGCACTTTTAACCACTACTGCGCAATCGCAGAGAACGCACGTTCACGATAAGTGAACAAACAAATCCAGGCTATGTTAGCAACCTGGATTATTCTATACGTGTTGTTTTCTTTTTAATGTTTAAATGTCTAAATGTTTTCATTGCTACAATACGTGTAAGAATACCCTCGGGCCGCCGCTCAAGGACAAACAGAAAAAGAACCCACTGTCAGGAATCGGCGTTCTCCTCGCTTCTCACACAAAGCACTCCCTCTCCGCAAGGAGTCCCTGGACACACTAAACAATCCTGCCTTACCGGTCTCCACGGCTCCTCGCCCCTGCCGCCGTCGCGGGATCACTCCCCTCGGCGATTCCTCTGCTCAGCGCCGGTCGCGCCCACACCCTCCTACACGCACGCCAGCCCCAGACGTTATGTGCATGCATTCTCAGTTTACAGAGCACACGCCTAACAGAGCACTTTTAACCACTGCTGCTGCAGTGAGGCGTCGCCCTCAAGCATCACACAGTTCAAGGCAAATCAATGATTACACTCAGCTGGGCTGTAACACCTCTCTCCTATCAGGGAGGACACCTTGCAGTCCTCCAGGCCTGCCCCCTTTTCCCATTGGCCTTCCCAGCTTTATTATGCCTGTGCTTCCCATCACTCGTCGCTCGACATAGTTCTGTATGGAAGCATTTGACTTTTCTATCAGTGACTCCTCAGGTATTGACGCGGATTGGACGACTACCCCCTCTGGCTCTCGACTTTGGCTCTACTTGGACTTCGTGACTTCTGGCATCCCTGAACTTGGCAACGGCAATAACTACTCCTTCTCTACTACCGGTACCGGCAAGTATTGTCTTCACTACTATACCTGGCCTGGCAACAATAACACCACACTCCGGACACGCTCCCTTTGCTGCGGGTGTGTGTATCCCTACGTCCCACCTCAGCACAGGGGACGGGTCTGGTCTGCGGGCAGCACCAGCGTAACACCCACAAGAGAAGAAGACTCCAAAAACGAGTAAATAAAAATGACACTGAAATTATTATCACATAACACTAAGGGACTGAATAATGTGGTAAAACGGAAGATATCAATGTCAGAATACAAAAGGCTATCAGGAGACATAATATTCCTACAAGAAACGCACTTCACGGCTAGCTCTACTTCTTCATATTGAGACAAACACTACCCCCAGATATACACAGCATCTGCAAAGGAGGAAGAAAAAAAAGGGGGTGGCCATACTCCTAGCAAGGAACTCTCCATTTAAGGTAGACAAGATAAGAAGGGACCCAGAGGGACGATACCTAATACTCAGATAACTCTGGTCAACGCCTACGCACCAAATGAAAACAAGAGAATATTTTTTACAAATTTATTCCGAATGTTAGGTAAACTGCGTATTCTGATCTTGAGCTTGCGTATTCTGATCTGTGTGTTTTTTTTGAAGTGCTGGTATTTTAAAGTGTGTGCAGTTAGAAACAGAAGAAAAAAAGAAGTGCTGTGTATACTAGCAGGGGTGGCTGTTTTGGGGGAGAGTGCAGTGGGTTAATTTATTTTAAAGTGTGTTGTAATTGAAGCCTGTAGCTTTTCCCCCCCTTTCTCCTGCCTGAGGCAGAGTGGATGTGGTTAGTTAATTGGCTGGCCTAACACCTGCAGTGGGTGTGGTTAGTTAATTGATAACCCAACACACCTGGTGAGTGTCCCTATTTAAACAGAGGCTTCTAACGAATCCTGAGCTTGCGTATTCTGATCGTGTGGTTGATTTGAAGTGCTAGTTGTTTAACTTGTGCAGTTAGAACAAGGAAGCGGTTAAACAAGGTATAGTATATTGAAGTACAGTTTACTATTAGTATTTATAAACTTCATAGTTGCTAGAATGAGCAGGATTGAAAATGCCACTTAATGCACATCTTGCCACATGTATGTGCACTTGGAGCAGCTGTCCCAAGGAGCATACCGCTGTGGGAAGTGTGAGCGGATGGTCTCTTTAGAGTCAGAGATTGCTGATCTGAAGAGGCAATTTTTCAAACTTGCAATATTGAGGGACATTGGCAATCTTGAAAGGGGTTTAGAGCTCACTGAGCAGGCCCTTGCTTCGACTAGTGGTGCAGATGGTGGCGCTGTTAGTGATGAGCAGGTAGGTAGCTGGGTGACAGTTAGAAGGGGAAGCTGGTGCAATAGGGAGAGGCAGGTAGTTTCTGAGCTGACCCATCCCAATAGATTTGCCATGTTGACTGAAGATATTGGGAATGTCGGGGCAGAAATGGCAAGGCTAGGGGAGACTAATTCCTCTAGCAGCCAGGGGAATAGTTCCTCCAGCACAGTGGGGACTCAGGATGCTCCGATACAAAGAAAGATTGTGGTGTTAGGGTCGAACGCGGATATTGGGGGGATTGAGGTAAAACAAAAAGTATACAAGCTGTCACTGTTTGTCGATGATATATTGTTAACAATATCAAGACCCTTAACCTCTCTGCCAAACCTATTCAATAATTTATCGGAGTTCCAAAAATGATCAGGGTTTAAAATAAATAATGATAAATCCGAGGCCCTAAATATAAATCTCCCACAGGAACAAATAAAGCTGATAAAAATAAATTTTGACTTCACATGGAAGACTTAGGCCGTAAAGTACCTGGGAATCTGGTTGACCAACGCACAGGGCACAATATATGAGACAAACTACCCGGCATTGATAAAAACACTGAAAAAAGAGTTAGAGGAATGGTCCAGGTATCATATATCCTGGATAGGTAGAGTAAATGCTATTAAAATTAACCTATTAGCAAGAATCTTGTATTTATTGCACACACTACCAGTGCAGGTCAGGGCTAGGAATATACACGATCTACAGACAAAAATCACAACATTTATATGGAACAACAAAAAAGCGAGAATAAAGTTGCCCACACTCTATAGATCCAAGATGTCGGGAGGATTAGCTTTGCCACATTTATTGCAGTATTATCAAGCGGCACATTTAAGCCAACTGGTCCACTGGCATGCCCACAAACAGGAAAAAGTAGGTGGAAATTGAGTCTGATATGCTTTCAAGGTCAACTATAGATATGATATTATGGTTAACAAAGAAAGAAAGATCTGAGCTGACGGTGTCTCTGGAATCCATCACACATTCACTAAAAATGTGAGACTTATTGAAATTTAAACATGGGTTGACCAACCTAAAATCTCAGATGACACGACTATTTGAGAACCCTAGCTTTATACCGGGCATGGAACCAACAACGTTTAAAGAATAGAGCAAGGTAGGAGTCACGAATAAAAGATCTATGGGCAAACAAAGAAATGAAAGGGTTTGAGACAGTAATGAGAGAAAATGGGCTACATAAATCGGCCTTCTTTAGGTATCTTCAACTGAGGGACCATATAAGGAGCAAAGCTCCATATAGTGACTATACAGTATGAGGATATGTGCCTCTCGGGGGAGGACAAGAAAGGTCTGATCTCAAAAGTATACAACATATTAGAGGCAGTTAAAATAGACACTGAGATAAAAACCCAAATGTATGATAAAGTGGGAAGAGACGTTGGGAGGACAATTAGATCGAGAAGTGGGAAAATATATTTGAAGGGATTGCAAGGAGTTTCACGTGTTACAATGAAAGAAAACGCATATAAAATGCTCCACCAATGGTATTACACCCCACTAAGATTGTCCACATTTTTCAGAAACATGTCCCCACTCTGCACAAGAGGATGTGGGCAGCAGGGTTCGTTTGTTTATGTGGTGGCCGTGTCCAAAGGTTACAAAGTTATGGAAGGCCACACATAATATGGCACAGACAATTCTTGGGTTTGTCTTCTCCTTAAACCCCTGGGCGGCGCTGTTATGTAAGCCAATTGAAAATATGGAAAGAAACGAAAATAAGTTGCTGACACATACAGTATATATACAGCCGCCAGATGTGAAATAGCAAAGGCCTGGAAACGGGAACAACAGCCAGCACTAGAGGCAGTAAAAGCGAGATTATGGAGGGTCTGCGTTATGGAAAAACTGACTGGGATGCAAAATGACACAGTTCAGAAATTCTTAAAAGTATGGGAACCATGGAGAATTTATATAGGAAATAGATATCTTACTAGGGAAACTCTCCAAATTTGAAAAAAACTAAATAGGAGAGTTGTAAAAAACCACAAATTAAAAAAGTATAACACTTGAGGGAACCTCAGTGCAATGTGATACATAACTGCATAAAACTTCACGGAGGATCCGGAGGGTATTGCATAGTCCACAAATGTATGATTGCTAATATGTTCTTACGATATACCAGCACGTGTAAAAATATTCTAAAAGCAATTACATGTTTTCTTCTTATTTTTCTTTCCCCCTCTTACAGTCTTATTAGTTGATTTTTTTTTTGTACTAGTTATTTTATACACTGTCTGGACAGTGATGTCGTTAATGTGTACCCCACTAAATGTGTAATGTATGTATGTAATCTAAAATTAACACGTCACCCTTTTTTTGTTCTGTATCCAATCTCCCACTTTTCTTAAAGAAAATTCAAATATAAAGAACAAGTTTAAAAAATATATATACATTAATAACCCCCATCATTACCTCAGTGGCTAAGGATTTGAAGGATCTGTAACTATTAGAGACATGGTGCGGTAACGGGAACACCCGGTGACTGATACACTACCGACACACTTTATTGAAGTGTGGTCGGTACCGCAAGCCGGGAAATCTCCCGGCTTGCTAGTGGCCGCCCCTCGGCGTGCCGCGCGTCATAGACGCGCGGTCACGCGTCATCGGGAGCGTGCGCCCCCTGCATGCGTGTCCAGGGGCTCCCCGAGGGAGCCCTGGTGTCCCGCGATCGCGGGACAGCGGCAGGGGGTTCCGGGGGACCCGGCGGACCCGGCAGCGGTAGGGAGAGCGCCCCGATCGGAGGGCGCTCTTCCGCTGCTTCGGCGCGCGCCCGTCACACTCGGGCGCGCGCCAGGCTACTGCTGCGGCACAGAATGCTCGAATAAACTGTGCCGCAGCAGTATGTGAGCTTCTAATGAGACACGTATTCTATTCATTGTACAATCATTTTTTAATTATACCTTCACAACTGAAACTATCGACTTACTATCTATCAAAGGATTTGAAATGATTTCTGCCACTTTAATTGGTGTTTTGCAGCTAGTGAGATTTCCTTTTAAATCGTTAAATATTATGATCCACTTTAAATGTATGATCCACTACATCTACTCTCCCGGCCCTAATGCTGCACATGTTGTGCTAAACCCTTCATTTTTACAATGTACATCTACAGTTTACTTTCATCCTGAACTTTTTGGGATATAACAACTTACCTCTCCTGCATGGCCTTTTGTAAGACAGTTTGTGTAACAGTGACCTTTTTGAAGTGAAACTTCTTTGCTGGCACCTAAGAGTTTTGATAGAAAAAATCCCTTGTGTTGTAACAGAATTCCATGAAGGAAGTGATGTCATGCTACTACTTTGCGCACACCACACCCGCGCATGTGCAGACCTTGGCGCCGTACAAAGGCACATACGGCGCCATGTGCAGACACGGCCGCCACCATGTGCAGGACCCCAGAAGTCTGCCGCAAGTTCCATAATCTGCCGCCTGGACCCCATCCAATGCCTGGTCCACACTGAACACAGAACTCAGCCACAACTTCCATGCTCAAACTCTCTTACCAAACCATCAAAGGGTGGGCCCACTTCCAATGCTACACACAAAAACAAAGAGAGTCACACAGTCACACAGTCACAGTGTCACACACAGTCTCACAGACACACAGTCACTCTCTCTCACTGTCACACATACACACACTCAGTCACACACACTCACTCATATACTCTCACTCACTCATATATACTCACTCACATACACAGTCTCACTCACTCACATTCACAGTCTCACTCACATACACAGCCTCACTCACTTACATACAGTCTCACTCACATACAGTCTCATTCACATACACACAGTATAAATGTAGACGTGCAAATAGCTAAAACATCGTTAAATATTATGATGCACTTTAAATGTATGATCCACTACATCTACTCTCCTGGCCCAATTGCTGCACATGTTGTGCTAAACCCTTCATTTTTACAATGTGAATCTACAGTTTACTTTCATCCTGAACTTTATGTGATATGTCAATTTACCTCTCCTACATGACCTTTTGTAAGACAGTTTGTGTAGGGAAACTTCTTTGCTGGCACCTATAGAGTTTTGATAGGAAAAATCCCATGTGTTGTAGCAGAATTCCATGACGGAAGTGATGTCATGCTACTACTTTGCTCACACCATACTCGCGCATGCGCAGACATTGGCACCGTGCAAAGGTGCGTACAGCGCCGTGCGCAGGCACGGCCGCCACCATGTTAAGGACCTCAGAAGTCTGCCGCAAGTTCCATAATCAGCCGCCTGAACCCCATCCAATGCCTGGTCCACACTGAACACAGAACTTGGCCACAACTTCCATGCTCAAACTCTCTACACCAAACTCTCTTACAAAACCATCAAAGGGTGGGCCCACTCCCAATGCTACACACAAAAACAAAGAGAGAGACACACACACACACAGTCACACACACACAATCTCACTCACATACACAATCTCATTCACATACACAGTCATTCACATTTACATACTCACATACACATACTCACTCACATACACTCACTCACATACACACAGTTAGTATAAATGTAGACATGCAAATAGCTAAAACGGGGGTGCCGAGCACGCACGTTTTCTCACTTAAATTGTGTTTGTATTTTAAATTAAAACATCACCATCACAAATACAATTTCTATCACAAAGGACAAAGAATTTTCACTTAAAATTCACGTTTTGGAAAACACACACACTTTTTTGGATAACTAATGCCTAATTTCACCTAATTTTCTAATTCTGTATTTTTTTGGTCTCGTCTAGTACAAAGACAAGCTCCAATAATCCACCCATGTCAACCCTGCAAGTTTGCTTTTAGCAGTCAGGATTACCTCTTCAAACATCTGAAGTTCAAACACCCAAATGGAGTATATGGAAAAAATGAAGACAGAACAATCGTGCAACATTCCAATACATATGACAGAAAATGCAACTTTCAACCAGACAAGGCAATTAATAAACAATGTAACTGCTCATTCCAAAAAATATATATTATCAGTTGCCACAGGAAAAGATCTGGGAGAAAGTGGGAAGAGTCTGACTTGGTTATCAGACCAGAACTTACAGAAAAGGAGACACACAGGGGAGAGACCGCATGTATGTGGGGAATGTGGGAAGGGATTTAGTCAGTTATCCAGCCTGAACACACACAAGAGGACACACACAGGGGAGAGACCGTATGTATGTGGGGAATGTAGGAAGGGATTTAGTCAGTTATCCCACCTGAACACACACAAGAGAACACACACAGGGGAGAGACCGTATGTATGTGGGGAATGTGGGAAGGGATTTAGTCAGTTATCCCACCTGAACACACACAAGAGGACACACACAGGGGAGCGACCGTATGTATGTGGGGAATGTGGGAAGGGATTTAGTGACTTATCCTGCATGAACACACACAAGAGGACACACACAGGGGAGAGACCGCATGTATGTGGGGAATGTGGGAAGGGATTTACTAACTCATCCAGCCTGAACACACACAAGAAGACACACACAGGTGAGAGACCGTGTGTATGTGGGGAATGTGGGAAGGGATTTAGTCAGTTATCCAGTCTGAACACACACAAAAGGACACACACAGGGGAGAGACCGTATGTATGTGGGGAATGTGGGAAGGGATTTAGTCAGTTATCTAACCTGAACACACACAAGAGGAAACACACAGGGGAGCGACCGTATGTATGTGGGGAATGTGGGAAGGGATTTAGTGACTTATCCAGCATGAACACACACAAGAGGACACACACAGGGGAGAGACCGCATGTATGTGGGGAATGTGGTAAGGGATTTAGTGACTCATCCAGCCTGAACACACACAAGAAGACACACACAGGTGAGAGACCGTATGTATGTGGGGAATGTGGGAAGGGATTTAGTCAGTTATCCCACCTGAACACACACAAGAGGAGACACACAGGGGAAAGACCACATGTCTGTGGGGAATGTGGGAAGGGTTTTAGTTACTCATCCAGCCTGAACACACACACGAAGACACACACAGGTGAGAGACCGTATGTATGTGGGGAATGTGGGAAGGGATTTAGTCAGTTATCCCACCTGAACACACACAAAAGGACACACACAGGGGAGAGACCGTATGTATGTGGGGAATGTGGGAAGGGATTTAGTCAGTTATCCCACCTGAATACACACAAGAGGACACACACAGGGGAGCGACCGTATGTATGTGGGGAATGTGGGAAGGGATTTAGTGACTTATCCAGCATGAACACACACAAGAGGACACACACAGGGGAGAGACCGCATTTATGTGGGGAATGTGGGAAGGGATTTAGTGGCTTATCCAGCCTGAACACACACAAGAAGACACACACAGGGGAGAGACCGTATGTATGTTGGGAATGTGGGAAGGGATTTAGTCAGTTATCCCACCTGAACACACACAAGAGGACACACACAGGGGAGAGACCATATGTATGTGGGGAATGTGGGAAGGGATTTAGTGTGTCATCCAGCCTGAACACACACAAGAGAAAACACACAGGGGAGAGACCGTATGTATGTTGGGAATGTGGGAAGGGATTTAGTCAGTTATCCCACCTGAACACACACAAGAGGACACACACAGGGGAGAGACCGTATGTATGTGGGGAATGTGGGAAGGGATTTAGTGTGTCATCCAGCCTGAACACACACAAGAGAAAACACACAGGGGAGCGACCGTATGTATGTGGGGAATGTGGGAAGGGATATAGTGACTTATCCAGCATGAACACACACAAGAGGACACACACAGGGGAGAGACCGCATGTATGTGGGGAATGAGGGAAAGGATTTAGTCAGTCATCCCACCTTAACAGTCACAAGAGAACACACACAGGAGAGAGGGATGTAGTCTGTTATCCAACCTGAACATACAAGAGGACGCACAGGGGAGAGACCTTTCTCTATAGCCAGGCATTTTTAGGGAGAACCTGTGACTAAGACGCTCACATATAAGTGCACACGTGTATCTGTGTTACACTAAATCACAATGAAAAGTGAATTTAGTTTATGGTGCATAAAACAAGCATTTTAAAAGGATAAAAAAGTTATAACTTTTTAAATGCTGGTTATTTGTATAATTCTTATTGTTTTATTTAAAGAAAAATATTCTTAATGTTTTATATTTTCATGCTGTTGGTTCTAACAAAATGTATGTTTCCCATTATGCTGAAGCGGTATGTAGTCTCACTTAGCTTTGAACTAGAATAGTTTTGTCGCGACCATTACGCTGCAGGCGTTAGGCCGCTGACGGACCCTCTGCCACTAGCAGCTTCTGATGTAAATATTACTGTTTATGGGATTAATTTAAGTGGTTTTAGCGGTTAGAGTGGGGGGTTTATGATAAGGGTTTAAGGTAGGAGTTTCTAGGGTAAGGGGGGCATAGGATATGGGGGTTTTAGGGTAGGGGGTTTAGGCACTTACCTTAGCAGCGAAGTGACCGGTGGTGGGTGAGTCGTGGCGAAACTGCCGCGACCAAATGTCCTACAATGTCCTGTGAATACTGAGGTGGAGGACAGAGACACAGACTAACGTTCCCAGTGAGGGACATTAATGCAGCTTCCTTTACATACTGTACTGTACAGTATGTCATGTTCCTTTAATATCTCTAGAGAGCAGCAAGGGCTGACCATCTATTTCACAGGTTACACGTAGACGTGAAAAGGCACCTGAGGAGGTTTAGTGTCCCTTTATTAATGACATACAGTATGCAGTAATGATGTAACAAGTGGTGCCAACTCACACAGGCACCTTTCCCACTGATGGTTACACTTGCACACCTCTATGGCAGAGATGCCTGTTACACATGTGCTGGCGTTACCTCCCCACAAGCACATTGCCAGGCTGAGGGAGTTGTTCATATTGGAATCCAGGAGAAACACCCAACTTTATTTTGTATTTGTAACTCTAACCCAGAATGAAAAACATTTAGATGTGGGGGGCAGGGCAGTGGCGGATTTACAATTCATAATCGGTGTGCAGCGTCGGCATGCTCATACTCTAAATCCCAAATGAAGAATGTGATTGTGCCCGCCCTGTGCCCCACTGGTATTTGCAAACTTTTTTTTGTGTGTATGCACTGAAACCCTTTCTCCAGGAACCTTGCTTTCTCCCGATCGGGGTACCCCTGTAACTGTCAGCTCAAGGCGCTAAGGCTAACCGGCATTGGGGCCTTCGTGAGGGGTTTTCCATCTCCCAAGGGTTGTGTTGCCTGGGGCTTTGTAGCATTTTTTGGTGGGGTGGCCACACTGACTACACACATCTAAACTTGCAACCCGCCCCAAGCGCGCAGTGTTTATCGTTAAACACCCAGTATTCCCCCTTTGTGCCCTTGTTTGGTTGTTTACTCCTGGGACCTCCACCTGGTTCCACGAGTTGCATCCACAAAGCCATGTCTTTTCCCCTAAACACTAAATTGGATTTCCCTGCCACCGCTACCTAAAACGTTTGTCATATTCCTGCCATGCTGACTCCCCGTATTTATCATGTGTGGTCTGTATTACATGCATGTATTTCATTAAATTAGGCTCTTGCTTTGGATGTTTTGTAAGGAGACAGTCACCGAACACAGCAACCACAACATCCAGTTCCCAGTGCTCCTCACTATATGTGCTGACCCTTTCTAACCCGCTCCCGCACATGCTTCCTCTCTTCTTGCCCCTCTAGTCGGAAGAGGAAGACTGCCCAGCGGTGGGGCGATCCATGACTCAGGAAACCAGGTAACCTGCGGGGAGGAAGAAGAAAAGAAAATTAGTGTTGGATTCAAGCAGGCACAAAGTTCAAATACCCCGCGACTGCTCTAATCCTCCCCTACCCCACCCTGCTTCCCACCCACGTTGGTGTGTGTGCTAAATTTGAATCCCTCGTGATGAGGGGGAGAAGCAGCCATATTGACTCCTAAACCTCTGAGACACATCAGCCCTTGTGTGGGCGACGGCCTATCTTGGGGCCTCTGCCTTTCTTTAAAATACTTAATATTCCCCGCCATTTTCATTACACGGCCATGTTATACGTCATCATTGTGCCCCTTATTTGCAGGTAGTAAGTATGCTCTAATCAGAAATCGTTCTTATTGAGAATTTCATCTCTCAGCAGCAAAACAAAGCCTCTAGGTGGTCGTATATAGTCAGTGTGAGTCAGGATGTGTGATAATATGTAACCAACAAAAGAAATAACTCAACGCTCAACCTATTACATTGAAAAAGTATGCACTAGGGTGCAATGGGTAATGAACATACATGCAGTAGCACCACAAGCTAACTCAAGGTTAACACGAAGAAACCCATATATCTGCACTCAAAGAAATTAAACAGCTGTAGTTGCCTGGGATGTCAATTTTCCCACCAGGTGGAGTATATTTACTACTGCCTAACAGGACACTAGAGTGGGTAAAAGCTCACAAGACCAAAATAAAGAAATTTTATTAATGTAACCTCGACGACTTAAAATGAATACATAACAACAATTAAATAAAATCCTCTAGGGGGTGGTTCATGAAAAACCCAGACGGGGAAATACCAAATATTAAGTCCCCTGTTAGGTAGTACTCTATTAATACACCAGATAATATAGTATAATGTCACTAGTTGGTACTATCAGATAGGATACAGATAGAATAATCAATAGCTAAACATATGTGACTCACATCAATCCCAGTCAGGAAGACGCAGAGCGCAGTGTGTGATAAGAGCTCGATATGCATATGACCTGTATAAGTTTAAGGTGCGTAAACACACTAGATATGATACATAATATAATTGTCATATACCAATCATCAGCTGTATTCACATGATATATTAACACAGTAATGCCCAGTGAGGCTGTTGGTGCTGAATGTGAAGTAACTACACAGTTAATCACCCATATAGTATCTGGGATGATGATGCTTCATACAATGGTGAGCATATGAGCTGAAGTTAGCATCAATGAAATAACATCACATTGCCCCATTCAGTATCTACATGAGCATACAGTATCTGTAGTAGATTACTACAGTCTGGGTATGGAGATCCTGTGTATTTGTTGCAGCAGGCTAAATGAAACAGCCTTTGATGTCCCAGTGTGGATACTACGTTACCAGCCTCCTGTACACACAGCCCGCATCGCACGAACCACATCCCTCAGAGACTCCACCGTCATGACGTCACAACAATACGCACGTTTCGTATGTTTGACATACTTCATCCCCCTGATGGGGGTAGCGTCTCTGAGCGAGGTGGTTCGTGCGACGCGGGCTGTGTGTACAGGAGGCTGGGAACGTAGTATCCACGCTACGTTAGTTGTGGGGGATGTTGGTATAAAGGCTTGAGATATCGAGTAATCAATAAAGTATTAGGGTTAATTGTGTCAAGATGTCTGGTACAGATAATGAAATCACTTCTGTCCTTTAAGTCAGGGAGCGTGTGATTTTCTGGTGGGGTCGCAGCTGTTACAGAGACCCCGTGCTTCCCCGAATGCATTTCAAATAAATGCCGGGGACATTCCCTTCCAGCGACATGCCTCAATGGCAATCCGGCATCAAATGACGTCGTGGGGGTCACGTGATGTCACATGGTCTGTGACATTTGACACCGGAGCCGTGCAGGAAGGGGGGGACGCGAGCCAGAGAGGAGACAGTGGGGCGCAGGTTAGAAACTTTGCGCACCCCTGCTTTAAGTAACTTCATATTGCAAACAAGTGGTAGTAAATAATAATCCACAATTTGGGATAACTTTTGGCATAATGAGTCTTTAGCAGATATTTTAGGTCTGCCCGGTGGGGACACCAGAGACTTGTGAATTTTCAAAAGACTGATTGGCATAACTGGATGTTTTTGTATCAGAAAAATTCTTTGTATCTTCCGATATGCAGCCATTAACTAAACCTATATTAATGAAAGAACAAAAAAATGATAAACAGCACTCACAAGTCAGTTACAGTGCAGTGTGCCAGGGACAAAAGAGGACCTAACTCCTCTAACAATAATACACACTAATCCAAAAAATGTCCAGCACTCACTGTCTATAGAAATCAAAATTCAAGATTGGGATAGTTCCAAAAAGCATAATTTAATGTATACACAAGAGAACCTATACCATAACCGCATACCCTACATACCCTACATCCAATAAAGTGCAATTGCAATATGTAAAAGCATACATATACCAGTGGAGGGATAAAGGGAGAGAGGGGGGGAAACGAAATAATATAAAGGGGACAAGACCATACACAGGTGGGTACACTGAGGGGAAACAACAGGGGGGCACAGAGGGGTACTTTACTGTCCCCACAATCGGGGATGAGGGCGGAACTGTTCGCGTGCCATCCTGCGCACGTCATGGATATCAGGGGGCGGAGCTTGGAGCGCTCGTCACTCCCACGCCGATTCTTAGGGCAAGAGGGGGCAGGACCAATCGCGCACCGACCCGCACGTGTCACAGGTCAGGGGGCGGAGCCGAGAACGTGCGTCATTCCCACGCCGGTCCTGACCTTCACAGAAGCGGGGGCTGGGCTTGAACCATGTGTCAGCAGGGAGGCTGGCCGAACGCACCCGTCGTGCGTCAGAGAGGGAGGCGGGATCCGAATCCGCGGGCGGGGAATCAGAACGCGCAAGGTCCGCGCACGCGTACTGAAACCGCGCATCCTGAGTGTCCGTCACAGAAGGCTTGTTGGGATGAGGAGACGGTCTGCGACCTCCAGGATGGCGAATCCTCACAGTGGGGCATGCAGATGGACACACTGCTCCTTCTGTGCAGGGGCTGGCACTTGGAGCAAGCAGGGGGGTTATATGTGTTTATGGAATATATATATGTGTGTGGATGAGACCATACTTGGAGCATGGTTCTAGTTACCGCCGCTTGTGATTTAAGAGGGAATGAATGCCCTCAGATGCTGCATCTTTCGTGAGCCCTACCAAGCGGGTGTCCTCTCACCTACCCCGAACTGGTAGTCAAAAAAGAAGGCCCTAGCCTTGACCCTGCACCAGAAATAGCCTCGAGGGCTGAGCCTTCTTCCCTTCTAAATAGCCCCAGCAAAAGTGAGGCCTGCATAATATCCGGCTGTAGCAGACGGTCTGACCGCAGCGGTTCTAGCTTTGCGGGAGAAATGCCTGCGCTCACGGAAGTACTGCAGCAACAATCCTCCCAGGCTCACCACTACCGCAAGTTGAAAGCTTTTTCAGGGGTACTACCTACCCCGCTGGGCGAAGAAGAGTTTGGGGAGTGAAAAGACCATACGCTTCAAGTCTTGGAAGAATGGTCCTGCTCAGAGGCCATAAAGAGGCAGAGGATTGTTGAATGCTTGTGGCCCCTTGCAGCCAATATAGTTCGGTTATACTGTGAGTGTCATGCGGATGCCCAAGCCCTGATCATGGCCTTAGCTAAGGCTTAAGGCAATAGGGATGATGCCATTGAGCTATTAGCCCAATTCCACACTCTCAAACAAGATGAGGGAGAAGACTTGTCTACATTCATCTGACAGATATAGCTGGCCCTAAGGACCTGTGCTGACCTCCAAGAAAGTCATTGCGTTATCAGCGATAGATGACCACCACACTAAACAGTTGCTGTGGGGGTCATTGCCTACGCACCCAGTTGCCATTAGGCTTATCTGCTCTAGTTCTACTAAGAACCCTCCCAGTTTTGAAGAGTTAATGGATCGAGTCCAAGACCAGGAAGTCATCTTGTGGTTGTACACTCCCAAAATGGACCGGGATCCCAAGCACCGGGAGGACACGGCCAGCCCCTTCATGGGAGCTTTTGCAAGAAAATATCCCAGTGAAACTATAGCGCAAAAATCTCCCTGGCAAGCCCTCGGACTCCTTGCTGGGTGTCCTGGGGACTGGCCCCTCTCTTTAATTTTGGACCCAAATGCACTCTCTGCTGCTATGAGTGTGGGGAAGAGGATCACATAAGAAGGGATTGCCCTCAGAAGATAACTCCTGAGTCTGCAGCACTGACTTTCACTACTTACCCGAAAAATCGGTCGTCCCATGGCAGGAAGAGCGCAACACCTTCTAGCCCCAAAAAGGAGCCCGAGCCGACCTTTAAAATTGAGTCTGCCCCACCACACTGGTCTGGGTGCTGATTGAAGGGATTTATGCTTTGGCCCTATTGGACATCAGTTCTCAGGTAACCATCATTACCAATCCTTCTACGATCTCCATCTGCAACATCTGCCATGACTCTGGGGCTTCAGAAGCCAGGATTACCCTATAGATGGAGTGATCAACGTGCGAATTAACATACCCCAACTTAATACTAACTTGACTCACCCTAAGGAGGTGGAAGTGATGGTGTGTCCTGAACGCAGGGAAAACCGAAATTCACCTATCATATTTGGAACCAACGCCGATGTGGTGCGATCACTAGTCAGGGTGTTTCTTAAAGAAGCGGGAGAAATTTCCTTGTCTTTCATGAGGATTCATCCTGTCTTCGTGGAGGAGTGCCACCAGATTTCTGCCCAAGAACAATGCGGGAGGTTCTTCAATCTGGTGAAGGGGGTGACCGAGATTCCACCAGGGGGAGTACGGCATATGATAGCACAGGCCAGCAACCCTAGCAATGATGGAAGTGACTGGTACTTCTCACTGGAATCGACACCTGAAGAGGCTGAGAAAAGGGGGTGGAAGGTGGTGCCAGAGGTAAAGGAATGGAAATCTACATTTCCTCCCCTGTTTGCCATGTCCATCCAGAATATCTCTCTGCACCCTGTCCAGCTGGACTTCAATCAAGAGATGGGCAAAATATACCCAGTGACTGAAGTGAAACCCTTGGCTCATGTGAACTCTGCGTCCATGCAAGAGACGGATCCTGTGCTACAGTTCGATTTTTGAGATTCATACATACCGACAGAATGGAAGAAATGGCTCTACTCTAAACTGGTAGAGTGGAAATAAGTATTCTCCACCAGTGAAATGGACGTGGGTTGTACTAAAAGCGCCCAATGCACCATTCGCTTGAGTGATTCAACTCCCTTCCGTGAAAGATCTTGGTGCATAGCACCTCGG
Organism: Ascaphus truei; assembly: GCF_040206685.1. NCBI lineage: Eukaryota > Metazoa > Chordata > Amphibia > Anura > Ascaphidae > Ascaphus > Ascaphus truei. The sequence goes on along the minus strand of NC_134497.1, from coordinate 33,518,537 downwards.
GACGTGGAAGATGTCTGGGATATCCGAAGGATATGAAGGGGACCAGCATTATAGCGGAATCCCGAAGCCCCTATGCATCACCCATCGTGGTGGTGCGGAAGAAGAATTGTTCTGTCCGCCTATGTGTAGATTACCGCATTCTAAATCGCCGGACTCTCCAGGATCAATTCACTCTTCCCAGAATTGAGGAGATCCTCAGTGCTTTGTCAGGTAGTCAATGGTTCAGTGTACTCGATCAGTTGTCTGGGTACTACCAGGTTCCCATGAGCTGTGAAGACCAAGAGAAAACGGTGTTCATCTGCCCGTCTGGATTCTATCAGTTAACCCGGATGCCCAAAGGCATCTGTGGAGCCTATACCCTGCCACGACTGATGGAGAAGACAATCTGTGACATGAATCCAAGAGAATGTCTAGTCTACTTTGATGACATTATCGTCTTTGGGCGGATGCTGAAGGAGCATGAGGAGCGTCTCCTGAAGTTCCTGGACCGATTGTAGCAGAAGGGCTTGAAATTGTCCCTTGATAAGTGTAAATTCTGCTGAACCTCAGTCACTACTAAGGTGGAATCGATGGTAAACTGGCCTCGCCCAGCAAATGAAGTGGAGCTCTGTTCCTTTTTAGGGTTCTGCAGCTTCTTCAGGAGTAGGTGGAAGGGTATGCCTGTATACCCAAAGCATTGAATAATTTGCTGAAGATCTACCATGAGGGTCACTATCAGAGAGCTATGGATCCGAAAACACCATTTGGCGAAAAGTGGACCTCCGCATGCGAGAAGGCCTTCTCGAATCTAAAGAAAACCCAGCCAGCTTGGATGGACTAAGAGTGGTGCTACACCAGAAATATCCTACAGGGCTCCGGCCTGTCACCTACGTGAGTCGCAGTTTAACTTTGAGCGAGAAGAACTACCCGGTCCATAAACTGGAGTTCCTGGCAATGAAGTGGGCCGTCGTTGATACGTTGCACAGCTACCTCTATGGGGTATCATTTGGCGTAATGATGGACAATAATCCCCTTATATATATCCTGACATCCGCCAAATTGGATGCCACCAGCCACAGGTGGTTGGCTGCACTATCCAACTAAAGTTTGACGTTAAAATACAAAATTGATATTAGGAAACAAAAGCACCCAATTTGACAGCACTCGTTGTATATGATGATGTAATGGTAAATAACTTAAAACCTAATATTTTATTAATCTCAATTAAAAATATATGTCAAAACATTGAAACCAAAAAAACAACTGACATTGGTAACAAAACACACAAAACAGACAACAATACTTAATACTAAAACTGAAAATTAGGGGGATAGAGGAATTCTAATCAATCTGCTAAATAGCAGAACAGGAAACTCACAAATATATAGGAGTTTAGCCCCCTAGTACAGCAATGATAGGGGTTAAAAAGCCTGTATAATTAAAACAGGTAACATAGGACTGATCATGCACAGATATATACCACAGTGAAATACCAGGCATATAATAAATGAATGTTAACTCACTGCCACATGAGGTTGTATAGACCAAATGATATCCAATGTTGAAATGGTCTGATGTATCTGAACTCACTGAACCCCTGTAAGGAACACCAGTATGTCTAGAACATCTAATAGCTTAGCAAATCGGTATCAGAGATGTAACTTGTGAATAACATGCACAAGAGCTCACAAAGTGTGATAACTGGCTCTGGGGCACGGATCTAGTCCGTATCCAGTTATAGCCCCCTAATATAATGTGCACACATTATATGCCTGGTATTTCACTGTGGTATATATCTGTATGTATGTATGTATGTATGTCTTTATTTGTATAGCGCCATAAAATGTACATAGCGCTTCACAGTAGTAATACATGTCATATAAATAACAAATATAAATAACACATCATGGGAATAAGTGCTTCAGACATACTGTAAAAGTAACATTAAGGAAGGAGTCCCTGCTCCGAGGAGCTTACAATCTAATTGGTAGGTAGGGAGAACGTACAGAGACAGTAGGAGGGAATACTAGTAAGTGCGTCTGCAGGAGGCCAAGCTTTGTGTCATGTGTCCATGATTATCCAGTGCTACTCATATGCTTCTTTAAGCAGATGTGTCTTAAGGTGGGTCTTAAAGGTGGATAGCGAGGGGGCTAGTCGGGTATTGAGGGGAAGAGCATTCCAGAGGTGTGGGGCAGAAAGTGAGAAAGGTTTAAGGCGGGAGAGAGCTTTGGATACAAAGGGGGTAGAAAGAAGACATCCTTGAGAAGAACGCAAGAGTCGTGATGGTGCAGAATCAGTATAGAGATTCTTGGGGGTTTCTCCAACTGTATATTAAGTTCTGCGTTGTTTTATGAAACCTAAGTCCTAGTTTCAATAATGGAAAGAGATACAGCCCTGGGAGAGTGCCCAAGCGTTTTTAGGTTCTAAAGAAAACTCTGTTTCCTTAAGTGAAGGAGCTAAAGCTCTGAGATTGCAGCTAAGCATCTTTTCATGTCACTGTGGAACTTAGAAGAAAAATGATAAAAATATTTTTTGTGTTTCATAAAAAGTTTAATAGCCAATGTGGCTATAAGGTTATTACCATCTAAGTCAGGTTTCCAGTGTGTGAGGGATATGACTAGTGGGCAGAGTAGTATAGAATCCCATTCTACCCCTCATAACCAGCAAGTAGAGAGATGTCGATGTAAAGCACAGCCACGAATTCCAAATCAGCATGGGACCGGAACAAATGAAACAGGTGAACACTCCAATCTTGCAACAGGTCAGGTTTATTGCATGGTGGTGCAGCAAAAATAGGACTACACGAACGCACCTTCGCGTTTCATGCACAAGGCACTTTATCAAGGTGACAAATACATATAATGCTGCGTGATTTATACTCACCTAGACTCTGTCCCGCGCTGCTGGGTGTGACGTCATCATCCCGCGTCGCAACGGGTCGCGGTGACGTGGCGTACACAGCCATTGGCTCGGCAGGTCAGGTGGAATGCTAATACTAGCTGACTGTCTCTTTTTTCCGTTTTTTTCTAAAACAAACTTTATTAGTACAGAAATAATGAACACACAATAAAAAACTTGTTAAAAACACTCTAAAGTACTGAACTAGCAGCAACCCTGCACAGAAGGTGTCTATAATTAACACAATATTCTAGGGGATAAGTATCTGTACTTACAGTATGTATTGGATAACTTATAACCCCTGCCAGAGTCCACATTATATCCTGGCATGTAGCTGTGCAGGTAGTGATAATGGATTTGTTATCCGTGAGAGAAAGAAACATATTCACAATACAAGACAAGTGATACATAGATTATAACAATAAACATATATAAATTTACATGTAAATAGTGATATAAATTGATAAAGATTAAATCTTATCTGATCAGTACAATCAACATAACTAAAGTATTCTATATACTAGTAATTGTTTATGAAGTGACCCTTCAACTGGTGATGATAATTACTGATTAAATGCTATCATATTAGCACCCGTTAGGATAAATATTATATATCCAGAACTATAGTGTACTTAATTACATATATATATGTTGTTGAGAGAACATGAATAGAGTTTGGGAAAAAAGTAATATAAAGTGTATTGGAACTAAAAAAGTAAACAATACTTAATCCATTATATAGTACAATAATATTAATCTCTAATATCAGTGCTTAAATAATGTTTAAATAAAAAATGTTTAAATAAAAAATAAATTGAATACATCATTTATTTGTTACTGAATGAACTAATATTGAATATATATAAGTTAATTTTTATAGATTAATTTAAAAAGTGACTGATATCCCAATCAATATTCATGCCAAAAGGTTCTCTGGTCCTAAGAGTGAAAATCCAGTAGGATTCACGTCTGTCTAACATCTTAACCCTGTCTCCACCTCTTGGGGGAACAGGGATATGTTCTATACCTTGGACCGAAAGTGAATTTACGTTGCCAAAAGGACAATTCGACACATGTTTAGGTACTGGGTGATTTTGATCTTTAATGCGGATCAGTCTAAGGTGTTCTAGAACTCTGATCTTTAGTTTTCTTGTTGTCCTCCCGACATATTGGCGTCCGCAACCACATTTGAGTAAATATACTATGTGTGTAGAATTGCAATTAATAAAGCATGGGACGTTGTAAGTCATTCTAGTAACTGTAGATGTGAATGTTTTGTTTTGATTCACTGAGATGCATGCTTTACAATTAGTGCATGCATACATTCCCTTAGGTAGTGGAGTTTTTACATCTTCCATAGTTGAAAATAAGCTAGGTGATAATATATTTGCTATTGTTTTAGCCCTTTTAAATATGATGTTTGGACCTAGCGACACATAAGGTTTTAACACAGGGTCTAGTGACAGAATATTCCAATGTTTTTTGAAAATAGCCTTGATGGATTGTGCTTGCTTACTAAATGGTGTTATGAATGATGGACTATAGTCAGATCTAGAGCTTTTAGTAGTTGTTTGCCTAAGGAGACTTTTCCTGTCCATTTTAAACACCTCATTAAGTATTCTATCCAAATCAGTTTTTTTATATCCTCTTTGTTGAAACCGAACATATAACTCATTAGATTTAACTTTAAATTCGTCATCATTGGAACAATTGCGGCGGGTTCTGATGAATTGGCTTTTCGGTATCCCCATGAACGTGGCTTGAGGGTGGCAACTACTAGGTTTTAAGAAGGTGTTGCGTGAGTTCGGTTTGCGGTAAAAAAAAAAAAAAATTCTGCTATAAACATACCTATTAAAGGTTTTTCCATTTTTTGTAACTATGGACATAGAAGAAACTGAACAGATTGACCCTGAAGATCCCGTCAATTACATCTCTGGTTATTTTGACAACACACTTAGGCTTAAAAAAGCCAAAAAAGTTTTTGATCACCAAACAACTTTGGATTGTGATGATCCATCAGATTTAGAAGATCATTTCCAGAAACTTCAAAAATTAATGACCAATGATACCAGAATATGGTGGGATCTGATTTCACTGGAAAATTATTTGCTTGTTAAGAGGATCCCAAGAGGATTAAGAGTTAAAAAATCCCCCACGTTTGGGTTTGTAAGCCCACAATTTGAAAATGATTGGAAGAGCATTCTTAATGACTGTTCATTCAAGTTGATGGAAGTAATTGTCAAATTAAAAGCAAAAGAAAAATTGGTTCTTGAAAAAGAAATTAAAGACTTACAAACTTATCTGACCAAATTTTGCCGAATGAAAGGGTTTAAAGAATTAGATAAAAATCTGGAAAAAAGTATTAAGGATTTTGAGAAATTTATAATGGATAAAAAACAACAAAAATTTGAAAGGGACAAATTAGACTATGATCGCCATCAAGTTTATTCGTGGGAAAGAACAACACCCAATAAAAGAAATAATAAAGACACACGTCCCTATCATTCAACACCAGATAATAAATCCAATAAATACAGAAAATCTATTCTAAAACCAAGTCTTTCTAACACTGCATGTAGTGGAGATTCTGACACAGCAGACACAGATAACATGACACACACAGTCTCATTTGTCAATACACATGAGGAAGATAATTCCCATTCAGATGCGGATGCCCCTAAAGAACAACGCCCCTTTTGGGAGAGGAAATATAAAGAACGAGATTCAGAACATAGACCCCAACAGGGACATTCCACTGAGTCCTCTAGACCAGCTGAGGTGTCAAAAAACCCAAAAGGACGAGACGGGGGACAAAAACAACACAATCCAAAAGGAGCACCAACAAAGAGAAAGAAGAACTTTTAAAACAGGAATGTGGCGTTATAAATATTTCCAATGTGGTACTCTCTGATGACGAACTATCACTACTCAACAAGGGCCTGGGATATGTCCCTGACACTGACTTTAATTTGTTTCAAACAGTGATAGACCTTAATAAATTTATCAGGAAGTGTACTCTCAAAAAATTCTATCATGAAAAGAGTAATCAGGAAACTGCTGATAATGTTGTAATTAACGGTGATGATTGTATTTCTCCTAATGTCAATTATGATATTAACATCAATTCTTTTAAGGAACAGTGTCTAGTCCAGGACATGGAGGAGATTCAGGGATTCCAAGATCCTGCATTTAACCATGAGAATTTCTTGGGTAACTACAAGACAGGTTTGAAGAGAAAGTCTACATTTTTTCCCACATTCATAAAAGGGAAATTTCTATCCACATTTGAGTCCCTAGTGGAAAGAGATTTAAGACTTCTACACAAAGGATTCTCATTTACCACGAATTATGACCTTAAATATAGGGATAATTTATCAGTAAATGAGAGACAAGCACTTAGAGATTTACAAACCAATAAATCATTGGTAATAAAAAAAGCTGATAAGGGGGGGGCGGTGGTGGTGCAGCATAGGGATGATTATCTCAGGGAAGCCTTGCGCCAACTTGGGGATCTGACTTCCTATGCTGCACTACCCTCTGACCCCACTCTTAAATTTCAAAGGGATCTAAAACATCTACTAGATGTGGGCTCTATGTTAAGAGTATTAGATGAGAATGATGTCGATTTCCTGTTTAATCCCATGCCCACCACGCCCTTGTTTCACCATCTCCCGAAGATTCATAAGACATTGTTCTCCCCCCCAGGGAGACCAATTGTCTCCAGTATTGATTCTTTGGGGGATGGTGTTTCAAGGTACGTGGACTTCTTCCTCCAGCCCCTTGTTCAACAATTGCCTTCATACATTCGCGACAGTAGTGATTTATTAACTACACTGGACCGAGTTGTATGGAACCAAAACATGGTGTGGGTGACACTAGATGTTACGTCGTTATATACCATCATTTCCCATGAACATGGCTTGACAGCTGCACGTCACTTTCTCAATCAATCGGATTTAGCACAAGCACAAGTCACGTTTCTCTTAGACGCTATTCACTTTCTTCTCACTCACAACTTTTTTCTTTTTGATGGGGTTCATTATCTCCAGAGACGTGGAACGGCTATGGGCACGAGCTTTGCCCCATCATACGCCAACCTCTTTATGGGGTGGTGGGAGTCGTTCCACGTCTTTGGAGATAAGAACAAATTTAGGGAGCACATTATATATTATAGACGTTTCATTGATGATCTCCTGTTTATTTGGGAAGGAGACATCACCACACTTTTGGACTTTATTTCTGCACTCAACGACAATGAGTTTAATCTCTCTTTCACTTATTCTTATCACTTTCAACACATTTGCTATTTAGATTTATGTTTATATATTGACACCTCACTCTCCATACAGACCACATTATACCGCAAACCGAACTCACGCAACACCTTCTTAAAACCTAGTAGTTGCCACCCTCAAGCCACGTTCATGGGGATACCGAAAAGCCAATTCATCAGAACCCGCCGCAATTGTTCCAATGATGACGAATTTAAAGTTAAATCTAATGAGTTATATGTTCGGTTTCAACAAAGAGGATATAAAAAAACTGATTTGGATAGAATACTTAATGAGGTGTTTAAAATGGACAGGAAAAGTCTCCTTAGGCAAACAACTACTAAAAGCTCTAGATCTGACTATAGTCCATCATTCATAACACCATTTAGTAAGCAAGCACAATCCATCAAGGCTATTTTCAAAAAACATTGGAATATTCTGTCACTAGACCCTGTGTTAAAACCTTATGTGTCGCTAGGTCCAAACATCATATTTAAAAGGGCTAAAACAATAGCAAATATATTATCACCTAGCTTATTTTCAACTATGGAAGATGTAAAAACTCCACTACCTAAGGGAATGTATGCATGCACTAATTGTAAAGCATGCATCTCAGTGAATCAAAACAAAACATTCACATCTACAGTTACTAGAATGACTTACAACGTCCCATGCTTTATTAATTGCAATTCTACACACATAGTATATTTACTCAAATGTGGTTGCGGACGCCAATATGTCGGGAGGACAACAAGAAAACTAAAGATCAGAGTTCTAGAACACCTTAGACTGATCCGCATTAAAGATCAAAATCACCCAGTACCTAAACATGTGTCGAATTGTCCTTTTGGCAACGTAAATTCACTTTCGGTCCAAGGTATAGAACATATCCCTGTTCCCCCAAGAGGTGGAGACAGGGTTAAGATGTTAGACAGACGTGAATCCTACTGGATTTTCACTCTTAGGACCAGAGAACCTTTTGGCATGAATATTGATTGGGATATCAGTCACTTTTTAAATTAATCTATAAAAATTAACTTATATATATTCAATATTAGTTCATTCAGTAACAAATAAATGATGTATTCAATTTATTTTTTATTTAAACATTTTTTATTTAAACATTATTTAAGCACTGATATTAGAGATTAATATTATTGTACTATATAATGGATTAAGTATTGTTTACTTTTTTAGTTCCAATACACTTTATATTACTTTTTTCCCAAACTCTATTCATGTTCTCTCAACAACATATATATATGTAATTAAGTACACTATAGTTCTGGATATATAATATTTATCCTAACGGGTGCTAATATGATAGCATTTAATCAGTAATTATCATCACCAGTTGAAGGGTCACTTCATAAACAATTACTAGTATATAGAATACTTTAGTTATGTTGATTGTACTGATCAGATAAGATTTAATCTTTATCAATTTATATCACTATTTACATGTAAATTTATATATGTTTATTGTTATAATCTATGTATCACTTGTCTTGTATTGTGAATATGTTTCTTTCTCTCACGGATAACAAATCCATTATCACTACCTGCACAGCTACATGCCAGGATATAATGTGGACTCTGGCAGGGGTTATAAGTTATCCAATACATACTGTAAGTACAGATACTTATCCCCTAGAATATTGTGTTAATTATAGACACCTTCTGTGCAGGGTTGCTGCTAGTTCAGTACTTTAGAGTGTTTTTAACAAGTTTTTTATTGTGTGTTCATTATTTCTGTACTAATAAAGTTTGTTTTAGAAAAAAACGGAAAAAAGAGACAGTCAGCTAGTATTAGCATTCCACCTGACCTGCCGAGCCAATGGCTGTGTACGCCACGTCACCGCGACCCGTTGCGACGCGTGATGATGACGTCACACCCAGCAGCGCGGGACAGAGTCTAGGTGAGTATAAATCACGCAGCATTATATGTATTTGTCACCTTGATAAAGTGCCTTGTGCATGAAACGCGTAGGTGCGTTCGTGTAGTCCTATTTTTGCTGCACCACCATGCAATAAACCTGACCTGTTGCAAGATTGGAGTGTTCACCTGTTTCATTTGTTCCGGTCCCATGCTGATTTGGAATTCGTGGCTGTGCTTTACATCGACATCTCTCTACTTGCTGTATACCTTCCTGGATGATCAGCACGCCCTGGATGCATAGGAGTCCTGCAAGCACTAAGGTAAGGGCCGCAGTGCCCCTGCATATATATGTTTACCAGTGCCTCTGCTCATTATATATTGGTTACTAGGGTGGGTGCATATGGTGATTCAGCTGTGGAGGTTAAACAGACCCCACTTAGACACTTAGCCCACACCTGATAATTGGCCATATTTTTCATGGACTCTTTGTTATCATCCAGTATTATTCACACATATTGTGGAGGATTTCTAACCAATTTGGATGCATCACATCGCTCTCTTCTACCCCTCATAACCAAAAGACTTAGACAGCTAAAAGTGACCAAAGTATATTTTATTAAACAGGTTAAGTTTATATGTATTATGCTGTAACGAAGTGCTCACCACACACAAGGCGTGACCGCAAGGCCGAGTTCAGAAACAGAGGAGCTAGGAACTGGAGTACAGGACAAGACTGTGGAGGCAAGGGTAGCAGTGAACACTTCAAAGAACAAAGGATTATGTGTTACTGTAGACCAGAACTTTTAACACCAAAATACCCGGATCATTTGATTGAGCAAAGCAAGAGATAAAATAAATTGGGATTTTTTGAACATAATGAAATTAACATACAGTACACAGCGTGGTTTACAATCACAACGAAAATACACTTACTGTAACGGGGTAAAACGAAATATCTAGTTTCCAAAACAAAATGTTGCAAAACAAATTCTGAAACAGTCCTCTGTCAGCAGCGCAACTTGCCACTGCTGTTTACTCCACCAGAGCTTCTTCTTTCATTCTGTTCCTGTAGTATTGGATCTTGGAACCTTAGTTCTTACGAAGCTTAACTGAATCTGAAGCTCTTGAAGCTTAACTGAATCTTTTTTTACGATGTTACGAATCTCTTACAGCATGATGAATCTTAGAAGAATCTGTTACAGCATGATGACTAATTCCTAATGGGCTGCAAGGGTTCTTATAAGGTTAACATTCCTATACCTAACTAGTGCAGCCTATCTTCTCCGTGGGAATATTTTCTTCCACCTATCACAGAGTTGCCAATACTTTGCAAACCTGGCAGAGGGGCTTCTCATTCTGCTATGGGCATGTGTGAACTTTGCACCTTGACCGCGTAGCATATGAGACCCTGCCGCTCAGTCTGGGCAGGGTGACAGCTTGCCAGGATGGCTTATTGAAGTTTTATGCCTTTCCCCCTGCTTGCTAACAAATGGTTTAACACCTCCATATCCTGGAGTGCCTTTGAAGCTTAGAGGGCGAAGTAGCCACTCTGTCTCCCATGAAAATTGATTTTTACCCATACTGAACATTACTTGAACTTAAAAACATATAACTCTTGCAACCTTATACCTGGTGGAAGATACACCTGTAATTGTCAATCGCCACCTGTATTTTGTCAATACAGTTTGTCTCTGTATCCGTGGCCAGGGTTTGTTCATGCCTACTCTCTATGACCACAATATCTTTCTTGATCTTGGTCAGTTCCTTGGTCGCCAGCTCAATGACAAGAATCATTAGATCGAATGAGCATTTGTTGAGGATGCTGATCCAGCATTTACAAAAGTCTTGATCGCTGCGACCTATGGTAGGTTGATTCTTTATTCTAAACCTCCTGGGTACAGTAGCTGTTTTTCTCGGTGATAGTGCGACAAAGTCGCACCATGCAAAAAATAGTCCACCTCCTTTTTCTTGAGTTTCAAGAGGTCGTTTTAAATATCTGAGGCGTTTTCTGGTCCGAAAATGTCCTCTACAAGATCCGTATATCTAATGTTGGTAACCTCTGTTTCGCTATAGCTCAAGGTATCCGATATAGAGGAAAAAATGCCAGCGACATCTGGAAACTCTTCCATAGCACAAAGTCTCTGAATAGAAAAATGAAAATCTAATCAATTCTCAAGAATGTTAATCATGCGGTAGCCAAGACCGCAGTGAATTCAATGCAGGATGCTCCACTCATAGAAGTAAACAAAAGATGTAGCAGTAGGCACTCAACTTGCAAACAAAGGTAGGTGCATGTTCTATCGAAATAGACAGCAGACCGGTGTATCCCCAAAGGGGAGACAAAAAAAACAGCACTCTGGATATATGCAAAAGAATGTACAGTATTGATACAAAAAACAGGCACAAAAAATATAACATTTCAGTCCTGTATAGGACCTTCTTCAGGGGAGGTGCTGGAGGACTATGACTGTGGAAAACATTTATACCCTCAACCAACCCTGTGATCACAATTAAGAACAGCTGTTTCTAATTAAAAAAGGGAGTCATGCTGCCGCCGGGGGCATCGTCACCTCCGAGCGTCAATCAGGCTTCCCACCAACACTGTTTACATCCAGCTATCACTGTCAAAAGCATTGCGCATGAGCATCAATGGAAGAGGCCAATCTCTTGTTTGGAGTCTAAGGCGTCCTCAGTAGTCATGGCGACATGCAGTAAACATCTAATCGCCATGGTTGCTGAGACAGGGAGCGGACACAACAGCTGACGGGCACGAGAACTGGACGCCAGCGGTGACGTTACCTGGACGTGGCAGCTACATCCCTAAAAGTACAAAGAGAAAGGTGTAAACAACAAAGATTGAGTGGTTAAAAACATATTCCAGATGTATAACTGGTGTGAACTGTAGCGACAGATATATCATGAAGCAGATAGAGGGTATAATAAACACATGAACCAGCCTGTAAGCCCCGATATCAAATAAAGGGACGGTTGCTACATCCAAGGAGAGAGACACTGATACAGAGAGAGAGACAGAGAAAGAGAGAGGGAGTGTGAGAGAGAGAGAGTGTGGGTGAGAGACAGAGAGAGAGAGACACACACACAGAGCGGCACACACACACACACACTGACGGTTCAGGGAATTCCTTCCTCTCCATTTGTCCCTGGCACTGCGCTTCCCTCTGCCTCTGATATCCCTTTCTTGCCAACTCGCTCTGTTCTCCCTTCCTCCCGCATCCGTCCCTCTGCGGCATCCCCTGACGCTCTCCTAGCGTCTGCGCACGTTCCTCACAGGGTGCGCGCATGTTCGCAAACTCCAGATCCCCTCCGCAATACGCCCTGCTCGCGGCCTCCCTCTGTCTCCCGTCCGGTCCCCTTACCTCCTGCAGTCTCTCCTCCGGTTCCTTCTCCTCCCTCGGTGGGTGCCCACGCAGCGCGGCGCTCCGCGTGACTCTTGACACAGCCTGTGCGCGCGCACCCTAACCTTACAGAACCTGTGCAGGCTCTCTCTGGTTCTCCTGTCTCCTCCCTCTCTTCTTCTCACCTATCCCTGCTGAAACTCACATCACCCTCTGCTCCTCCTCTCTCTCCCATTGGTGTTCCCTCCTTTATAAGCCCTGTCTATCCTCTAGCTCATTGCTCTGCATAGCTTCTTGTAACCTCTGTGTGTGCAGTCCAATGCTTGGCTCTCCTGTGTCTTTCAGTGTTTGTTCCTGCTCCTGCTTACCCCTGGATCTCCCTGGCTTGAACTCTGCTTGTACTGGATTACCCTGCTCTCTCCTGCCCTTGAACCCTGCTTACGGATACGATTTTGCTGCCTTCTGTTATCCCTGGACTCTGGCTTACGGACATCACTATCCTGCTCTCTATTGCCGTAGACTCTGGCACACGGACATCACTATCCGAACTCTGATTTCCAAGGCATTGCAAGTATACCTTAACCATCTTTCTACAGGCTCGGCAATGCACTACCACACTCCGGGCACGCCCTCACTGCTGTGGGTGCGTGTTATAAACCTACCCACCTCAGTACTGGGGACTGGCCAGGTCTGCGGGCATACAGGCGTTACATTATGCAGAGCCCAACAATTGCAGATCCCCCTGAGATGGGTCAAGGTGTTTCTTTGGAACATTTACAATTTGTGAGCAACCAGCTGACCACTGTTTCCCAGCAACTTGCTAACCTCTCTATCCAGGAAACTCCAGTGGCTCCATCACCCCCTGTCGCTATGACTTATGGTAATGCTGGACCCCATATTCCACCTCCCAACCGGTATGATGGGGACCCTCTCGCTTGGCGCGGATTTCTAAACCAATGCGAGGTGCAATTCGAAATGTCTCCCTCTCAGTTTCCTACCGGCCGTTCTAAGGTGGCTTACATTTACGCCTTGCTTACCTGCGACGCCCTCGCTTGGGCTTCTCCCCTCTGGGAACATAAGACTGAATTAACCCAAGATTACCCTAAATTTAGGCGTGAATTCCAGCAAGTGTTTGACACTCCCGCACGACGGGAGACGGCCGCCTTTTCTCTTTTTCATATCTTACAGGCTCGAAGATCTGCTGCCAAGTAGGCGATCGAGTCCCGGACCCTCGACGCGGAGACTCAATGGAATGATGAGGCACTCTCACCCGCATACTGGCACGGTCCCTCTGACAACTTGAAGGACGATCTTGCAACTCATGCCTGGCCATCCTCCCTGGAGGAACTGATTACTCTCAGTATACGAATGGACCAACGCACCCAGGAATGACGGCACGAGAGACACTGTTCCCGTTCTCTTTCCTCCCCTGTTGTCTCTCACAGGTCGCCCTCTTCGCCCCTCCTGGCATTGGATGCCCCAGAGCCGATGCAAATCGGTATCCAACAACTTCGGGCTGCGGAGAGAATGCAACGCCGTCAGAAGGGACTCTGTTTCTACTGTGGTTCTTCGGAACATCGCCTCCAGAACTGTTCCCTGAAGCCGGGAAACGGGTACACCCAGTAAAGGTAGAGGGGCTTCTACTGGGTACTGTCTCTTCTTGCCCCTCTCTCCCTGAGGATCTCCCAATGAAGTTCATGCTTCCTGCAACGCTGGCGGGCCCTGACCTCCTATTGGAAGTAAAAGCTTTCATTGACTCTGGATCTGGCGGTAATTTCATGGATCATACCTTCGCCTCTGAGAACCAAATTCCCCTGGTCAAGAGAAAAGCACCCATTGGCCTCGAGGCTATTGATGGTTGCCCGCTCCAGCCAGCATTCATCATCTTGGAGTCCATTCCTCTCACTTTGACCTTGGCCGACGGTCATAAGGAGGTAATAGTTTTTGATATCTTCCATTCTCCCACCGTTCAGGTTATTTTAGGATTGCCTTGGCTGCAACTCCACAATCCGCGCATTGATTGGACCGGCACCTAACCTATGCAGTGGCCTTCCTCTGCTGAGTCAGTCTCTACTTCTCCTCCTGTTGCGGTGCTCGCCGGTTTGGATTCCGTTCCTTACAATCTCTCGATTCTCCCGACCGTGTATCATGAGTTCCTGGATGTGTTCAACAAGGTACAGGCTGAAGTTCTGCCTCCCCATCGTCCATACGATTGTCCTATCGATTTCATTCCAGGAACCATCCTCCCGAAGTCGAAATCTTATCCCTTGTCCGTTCCAGAAACTGAGGCTATGACGTCTTACATCCAAGAAAATTTGGAGAAAGAATTCATCCGCAATTCTACCTCCCCCGCTTCTTCGTGAAGAAGAAGGATGGATCGCTAAGACCCTGTATCGACTTTCGTGGACTCTACAAAATCACGGTAAAGAATCGTTACCCCCTTCCCGTAATCTATGAACTTTTTGATCGCCTCCAAGGAGCCTCTATCTTCTCCAAGCTTGATTTAAGAGGGGCCTATAATCTAATTCGCATAAGGGAAGGGGACGAGTGGAAAACCGCGTTTAATACGCGATCTGGACATTATGACTATCTAGTAATGCCCTTTGGGTTATGCAATGCTCCCGCCGTCTTCCAAGAGTTCATGAACGACATCTTCCGGGATGTATTGGGAACATTTGTTATCGTATACTTGGATGACATTCTCATTTTTTCTAAACACTTAGATGAACACATTCACCATACCAACTTGGTTCTTTCTAGGCTCCGTGCTAACCGCCTATACGCCAAGATGGAGAAATGTTTGTTCCACCAGACGTCTACTGCCTTCCTAGGCTATATTATCTCTAACCAAGGTTTTTCTATGTACCCAGAGAAATTGAAGTCTGTTCTCGACTGGCCGCTGCCAAATTCTCTCAAGGTCGTGCAGCGTTTTCTCGGCTTTACCAATTATTACAGGAAATTCATCTGTAATTTTTCTTCCATTGCTCTCCCCATTACTGCCTTGACCAAAAAAGGTGCCGACCCCACGTCTTGGTCCTCCGAAGCCATTGACGCATTCGAGTTTCTCAAAAAAGCCTTCGTCTCTGCACCCATCCTACGTCATCCTGATACCTCTCTTCCCTTCACATTGGAAGTTGACGCCTCGGATGTGGGAGCCGGTGCAGTTCTTTCTCAGAGATCCTCTTCCCAAGAGAAACTCCATCCCTGTGGTTTTGTTTCTCGGAAATTCTCGTCTGCCGAGATAAATTATGATATTGGGAATCGTGAGCTATTGGCCATTAAATTGGCTCTTCAGGAGTGGAGGCATCTTTTAGAAGGCACCAAGGAGCCTATTGCCATCCTCACCGACCACAAAAATTTGCTGTATATCGAGGGAGCTCGACGATTAGGATCCCGTCAGGCCCGTTGGTCTCTTTTTTTTTCCCGTTTCAACTATACCATTTCGTATATTCCGGGTACCAAAAATATCAAAGCAGATGCTCTCTCTCGCCAGTTCGCCATGGAGAACTAATCCAATGAGTCCACGAAACCTATTCTTCCTGCCATATGCATAATCTCTGCCAATAATTTTGATGTGTTGGATGAAATCAACAAAGCCCAGGTTCACATCCCCAGCAGGTTCGGGGTACCAGAGGGACGCTTATACGCATCTCCACGATTTCGCCACAAAATCTTACTTTGGGGACATTCTTCTAGAACGGCCGGTCATCCAGGCTTCAAGAGGACAACGGATCTTATTAAACGGACCTTTTGGTGGCCTAAGATGAACAAGGACATTTTTGATTTCACTAGTGCTTGTCCGGTATGTGCTCAGAGTAAATCTGCCCATCACAAACCTTCGGGTCTTCTCGTGCCTCTTCCCATTCCGGAGCAACCTTGGAAACACATCTCTAAAGACTTCATTGTCGAACTTCCAAGTTCTAAGGGAATGAATACCATTCTTGTTGTTGTAGACAGATTTTCTAAACACACACTTTATTCCCCTCAAGGGTCTTCCTAATTCTGCTACTTTGGCCGATATTTTTTCCAAGGAAATTTTCAGATTACATGGTGTTCACATTTCTATTGTTTCTGACAGAGGTTCTCAATTCATCTCTAAATTTTCCCAGAGACTTGGGATTTCCCTTCTTTTTTCTTCTGGATATCACCCTCAGACCAATGGTCAGACAGAAAGGATGAATCAGACCTTAGAGCAGTATCTCAGATGTTTCGTCTCCGAATCTCAAGACAACTGGGTGGATCTGTTACCATAGGCCAAATTTGCTATCAACTCTCTTTAAAATGAATCTACGCAAAAGTCCCCTTTCTTAATTCATTTCGGTTTTCACCCTAGCAGTCTTCCCCTCTCCTCCCCCCCTTCTGGTGTTCCCGCAGCGGACTCATGTTTCTACCCTTCAAAATTCTTGGAGGAGGATCCTTAAGACTCTACAATAATAAACGATACGTTTCAATAACAATGTAACCGATTTAGACTGAATCGGCACATTACGTTCTACAGGTAAACTGTTTGTGTTTTTTACTTTTGTTACAATCAATTCTCAAAACATTCTTACTGGTTCCTAAAAGAGCAATCCAAGCATTTTTGTGTTGTTTCCACTGCCCCCTCTCTCCCCCCACCTCCTCCCTCCACTACCCCTCTCCCCCCTCCCCCATCCCTCTCCACTACCCCCCTCCCCCTCCAACCCCCTCCCTCTCCACTACCCCCCCTCCACCACCCCACTACCCTAATACCCCCCCTCCACTACCCCACTCCCCCCCAACCACCCCCCCCCACTACACCCCTCCCCCCAACCGCCCCCCTCCACTACCCCCCAACCGCCCCCCTCTCCATCCCCCTCAAGGTGGGAATCTTTAAGGGCAACAGTATCGAAATCTGCAAAGTTGAGGGGAGGCACAAGAGGACACAAAGGAAAAATAAAATGAGTTGGTCCGGAATGAAAGGCGGTGGTCAAGTTAATAGACAAGTCTGTTTGAGTTACTTGATAAGTATGCAATGTATATAATTCATGAGTTTTAAAAGTTACAAAGGAGGTCGGAGAGGGAATCCCTCCGGCTGTCCCGATGCGCTCACCTAAAAGTGACAGGACCTTGGTCAGGTCACTTTTACAAGTCCTTAGGGTACGGGAAGATAGGCTTTTCACGATCAATGGTCCGCCCGGAGGGGTAGGGCCACTTCCCTCAGATACCCTGAGGCCTGAAGAACCAGCCGGGTCAGACCGGCATTGGTTCTTCCACCAATTTTTTAGGTTGTGTTTCCCTTCCCCCTGCCCTTTTCCATTCACACCCCCTGCCCACCTCTTTTGCATCTTCACACCAAACTCACAGCGAGAAGTGAACTCTCCAATATGGGGGAGCCTAGTCCCACCAGAGACAGTAAGTGGTCGGCCCCAGATTACATTAGCATTCCCAAAAGAAAGTGGATCATGGGTCTAAACATAATCTCTCACAATGTTCATGGCTTCAACAGCCTGGGTAAACACCGAATAGTATTAGAGGAATATAGACGGAATGGTGCGGACATAGTATTCCTACAAGAAACCCATTTTAGTACCAAGTCCACCCCCAAATACATACATAAACAATTTGGACAAATATTTTTCTCCTCCGCATTAGCAAAGAAAAGAGGAGTGGCAATCCTGTTCCAAAATAACACTATATTCAAAACAGAATTACTCAAAAAGGACAAAAATGGCCAATACCTGATCCTAATAGGCACAATTAATGGCCAAATGCTGACGTTGGTCAACATATACGCCCCCAGTGAATACGACCCGCCCTTTCTCGCCTCAATATTCAAGTTAATCCACAGGGTAGCCAAGGGTCTGTTGATAGTCGGAGGCGACTTTAACACGGTTATGAACCCTGAATTAGACAGAATGGGCCACGCTAGACCGAAAGGCAGAGAAGATGTAGCAGCATTGAGGGCAGGAGTGAAACTGAACCAGCTAGTAGATATATGGAGGGAACTCCATCCCCTGGAAAGGGATTACACATTCTTTTCTATCCCCCACTCCTCCTATAGCAGAATCGATTACTTCTTTATCTTTAGCAGACTGGTCCCACAGATCTCCCATACTGGGATCCATGATATTTCATGGTCAGATCATGCACCGATAGAGCTTAGGTGCACAAATTTAGCCCTAGACAGACCAGGAGCGAATTGGAAGCTTAATGAATCTTTGCTAAAAGTCCCGGACCTGGCCCAACAGATTAATGATGAAATTGCCCATTTCTTTCAAATTAACAAAGACTCAGTTGACTCACACACAACCCTATGGGAGGCGCATTAAGCGACCCTCAGAGGAACACTAATGAATCTAGCAGCGCGTAGGAAGAGAGTGAGAAACGCCAAAATATCAGCATTACAAGCAAAACTTAAAGATCTAACGGCAGGAGGCGCATGCGCGATGGTGTGGTGGGTAGCTGTTTAAGTTGAGAGCTCCTGCCCCCGCCGCAAGAATCACACATCAATATCTACTATAAAATCGTTTTTTGCCCACACAGCTGCCATATACCAACCGGGGAATAGCTCAGGATGGCCCCGCAGGCCGCAAAGAAAAAAACGACCGGCGATCTGAGAAGATATCTGAGCCGGGCGGCAACGAAGGGGGCCAGGACAGAAATGGCTCCGGACTCTGCAGCGGGCTCGGAATCGGAGAGAGAGGAGGATATGGAGGACAGGGCGGATCAGCTTCCCGTGCGGAGATGCGACTTCGATCGCCTCTACAACGGCATGAAGTCGCTCTTTCGCGCGGAGATCAATGAGCTAAAGAAAGAGGTCAAAGCCTGGGAGAGCGCACAGGAGCGTTAGAAGAGAAAATGGCGGCCGTCACTACCACCGCGCGGAAAGCGGAGAAACGGTCAAACTTCCTGCAGGCCCAGATCTCAGAGCTGGCGGAAAGGCAGGAGGACTCTGAGAACAGAGATCGCCGAAGTAATCTCCGCATAAGAGGCATCTCGGAGGAGATTACCGACATAAAAGACTATATCACCCGCTGGTTGTCCACCTTACTCCCGGAGGTTCCCGCAACGGAGCTAGCGATGGACCGCTGCCACCGGGCCCTCTGAAGCGGGCCAGCAGCCAATGACCAACCGCGCGATGTGATAGCCGAATGCATTATTTCAGCACAAGAGAGGCAGTACTCCAAACAGCGAGGGGCGAGGGGGCCTGCAGCTTTGAGGGGGCCTCCCTCCAGCTGTACCAGGATTTATCCCCCATCACCCTGGCCCGGCGAAAGACACTACAACCTATCACGAAATTGCTGCGAGACAGAGCAATCCGCTACCGGTGGACCTTCCCATTCGGACTGCTGGTCCTGAGGAATGGGAAGGCCATCTCTATGAAGGAACCGGAGGACGCCCCGGAATTCCTCCGCAAACTCGGAGTAGAAGAAGGCCAAGCTCCGGCTCCTCAGAGAGACCAAGACCCAGAAGTGGATTGGCAACAGGCCCCCACCTCATAAAAGAACAGGGGAAGAGCGGAAGGGGAGAAAGAGTGAACGAAGCAAACACTCTCACAAATGACATTTTAAAGCGGTTGTTATCGCGGTTTGACGGCCACAGTTGCGGCACAGTTCTCCTCCAAAATGGCGCCATTACCCCTGAAGACTATGAAAGCTGAGGAACAAGATCCCCACCAGCTCCCAGCGGCCCCCGAAGAGCCCCACCTATGTTAAGAGGACGGGAGAAGCCTGCGGTGCAAAACCTACCTGCAGATCCAGTGGACGAGACAATCGGGACCCCGGAAGCCAACCGTGACACGCACGCTCCTGAAAATGGCGACATCAGGCTGCTTGGCGGGCTTTCCAACACCTACCGGAAGAAGAAGCCATCTGCGTGGGAAGAGCTGACCAAGAGACATCCGCTCCCATCGACATCCGGCGGCTGAATGGCGACGACCGGATGGACGTCACTGGAAACCGCGAGACGGCCATCTTGGTTGGGGCGCATTATGCCCGGCACCGGAAGCGCTAACCCCAGGAAATGGTCCTGGCAGTCCACCGCCACCTAAGACCGAGAGACTACTAAGGACCCCGACAAGGGAGACCACGGTTGGGTGGCAATGCAATAAATGAAAGATATAGTTGGCGAAACCCCCCCCCACTCCACCCCCCCTCACCCACCCCCCCCATACTCCCCCCCCTACTCCCCCTGCACCCCCCCCACAACCCCCCTCACCCCCCCACCTCTCACCTCCCCCACCCCCCCCCCCCTCCTACACGCCCCCCCCATTTCAGCTAGGGAAATGGCACAAGTTAAGGGAGAAGATGTAGTTGTTGATGTTCATTATGTTTTTTACGTTTATCTGTTCGAAGGCAGGGACGGGCAGAGTTACACCCACCGTCGACATGGGACTCCAAACGGGACCCTGGGGGACACCCCCAGGGAGACCCGCGCAAGACCCCGCTGGGCCGGTACATTTGGGCCAGGAGCTCACTCCTACGTGGAGAGGCGAAAAGGCCCGGACCGGACCCCCAGAAGGGGCATTCCTGGTGACCAAGGGGAACCAACCCCGTGGGTTCACCAAATGTTTTATTTGTTGTTGTCTCAGTGTTTTCCCTGTGTTCCCTCTGTATGTTCCTTCTTGTTTCCCCCGCTCGCAGGCCAGAGGAGCACGCAGCTACGTAACGAGCCTTCGATGTCACCAGACACCTCGACAACTCGAGATCAGCACCCCTGCTACCATCGCTGAGTCACACCCGAGAAGCACCAATGGGTAGGGACCTCACAGTCATTTCACATAATGTGAAGGGATTTAATAGTCCCCAAAAACGACGTTTGGCCATGACAGATTACAAAAAAACGGACCCTGACATTATCCTCCTACAGGAGACACATTTCTCCCGACACAACTCCCCAAAATATTTAGACGGCAGATATCAGACCTGGGTGGCAGCTTCAGCCAACAAATAAAAGAGAGGGGTCGCGATCATGCTGCACAACCGACTATCGCTGGACATTAGAATTACTAAGAAGCACGCTAACGGTCGGTTCATTATAGTGGTGGGGACCATCCGCGGTCAACCCCTTACCATAGCAAACGTATACGCCCCTAGTGACCGCGCGGATACATTCTTTGATAGATTCTTCATGATTTTACATAAAGTAGCACAAGGTGCCATAATACTGGGAGGGGACTTTAACCACACACTCGACCCGCACACAGACAGATGCACCCCTGGCGGACATAAAAATCCACAAAGTAGAGCGGCCTGGATCAGAGGCCTCAGGGCCAATAATCTGGTCGATATCTGGCGCGAGCAGCACCCAGGAGAAAGAGAATACACATTTTACTCCCACCCACACGACTGTTACAGCAGGATAGACTACCTCTTTGTGTCCAACAGAATGGTTTCGCAGATCTCCCATACGGGAATCCATGATATTTCATGGTCTGATCACGCACCTGTAGAGCTGCGGTGCACCGATTTTGCGCTGGACAGGCCAGGAGCGACCTGGAAACTCAATGAGTTCTTAATTAAAATCCCGAGGTGGAACAAACGATAGGGGAAAAAATCAGGGCTTATTTTACTGAGAACACGGGTAGCGTGGCATCTCAATCCACCCTATGGGAGGCCCATAAGGCGACACTCCGAGGTGAACTCATAGGGATCGCAATTAGGCGGAAAAAAGAAAGGGAACGAAAGATTCACACTTTACAATCTGACCTGAAAACCCTATCCGCCCTACACAAAAACAATAAGCAAGCACAGACCCTTAAGGCATGGCTATATACAAAAACACAACTAAACTTACTGATGGCCTCCCGAGCTGAGAAGGAGCTGACTTGGTCCAAGCGGCAATTCTATGAACGAGCCAACAAGCCAGATACCCTGCTTGCCCGCAAACTCCGAAACACGAGTAGTAATTTCCATATACAGACAATTCGAACCAATAAAGGTGGCCTCACTTCTGACCCTAAACAAATTGTGGAAGAATTTAAAACTTACTACGAGAACCTGTATGACGGGGCGAAGGTCTCCCATTGCGAGACCACTCATAAGCAGCTGAAGGCATTCTTAAAGGAGGCGAACCTGCCCAAACTAAGCAGAGTGGAAAGGGACGTGCTACAGGAAGATTTTTCAGGTGAGGAAATATCAGAGGTAATCAAAACATTGAAGCCATCGAAGGCCCCAGGCCCCAATGGTTTCTCTAATCTATATTACAAAAAGTTCCGAAAACTGTTAGTACCTCACCTGACTAGGTTGTTTAACTCATTTTTGGAAGGTGCCCCTATACCCAGCCAGATGCTCCAAGCGTCTATATCAGTGATTCCCAAACCAGGGAAGGACCCAGCTGACTGTAAAAGCTATCGCCCAATCTCATTAATCAATTCCGACACTAAAAAAATTTCCAAACTACTGGCAAACCGCCTAAATAAGGTTATGCCCCGGCTGGTCCACCCAGATCAGGTAGGGTTCATCTGCAGGAGGCAAGCGGTGGATAACACCAGACGGATCATAGATTTAATCGATTTGGCCCAAAGACAGAATATCCCGTCTATGGCACTTAGTTTAGACGCCGAAAAAGCCTTTGATCGAATTGATTGGCCCTACCTCACAGAGACGCTTGGGGAGTTTGGGGTGGGAGGGAGAATGTTGGGCGCCATTCTAGCTCTGTACCGTGAACCGAGGGCGAGGGTCAGGCACCAGGGCTTCCCTTCGGAAGAATTCCCGATACGGAGTGGCATCAGACAGGGCTGCCCCCTGTCCCCACTTATATTCGCACTATGCATTGAACCCTTGGCAGCGCGTATCCGTAACAACCCAGATATAACAGGAATCCAAATTCAAGATCAGTCACACAAAGTGGCCCTGTATGCGGATGACATCATCTTAATGTTGTCAATGCCCCTTACCTCTCTTCCGAACGTCTTCAGCTTACTAGATGCATTTAATAAGATTTCGGGGTTCAAAATCAACCAAACTAAATCAGAAGCTTTAAATTTAAACCTGCCAAAGGCCACAGCAAAACTGATAGAATTGAATTTTAACTTTAAATGGCAAGCCTCCTCTATCAAATACCTAGGGGTAAATATTACCAAAGAATATAGCGCCCTTTACAAAGCTAACTACCCCAGACTGATAAGGACTCTGACGGAGGATCTCAGACTATGGTCGGGCTATGCAATTTCATGGATCGGCAGGATCCAGAGCCTCAAGATGAACCTCCTCCCCAGAATCCTGTACCTTTTTCAGACCCTCCCGGTGCAGGTGACTAGGGATGACATCCTCCGGTTACAGTCCTCCATGGTGAAATTTGTCTGGAGCAGTAAAAATCCACGCATCAAAGCTAGTACACTAATTCGACCAACAGTACGAGGAGGACTTGGAGTACCTTGCTTGATGGCCTACTTCAGAGCGGCACAATTAACTCAAATTGTACAATGGCACATGCCACCGGATCTCCGGAGGTCGGTTGAATTAGAAAAGGAATGTAGCACCCCTGTAGATTTACAGGACTTAATCTGGCTACCAAAAAAGGCCCACAAGTCCATGGGGGTGCCGCTAGCGGCACTGAAGAGCTCGTTGGCAGTTTTGGGGGACACCAGATATAGATGTGCTCTTACCACCCAGCACACATACATGACCCCGTTTGTAGGGAACCCTGATTTCGCTCCGGGCCTGCCGAGTGGGAACCTAGTGGCCTGGAAAACAAAGGGCCTCACGAAGCTACTACATCTGGAGGGCAGTCCATTATTAAAATCCTTTGACCAAATTAAATCTGAAAGTGGGATACCAAACTCTGAGTTCTTTAGATACCTCCAGATTAGAGCATTTTACAACAAAATCCCTAAACGCCTTCGGCGTACCAATTTTGAGCAGCTGTGTTCGAGAGGCACGGACACTACAGGACTTACTTCTAGGATCTATAGAGAGGTGGTCTGCCCTGGAACAAACGACAACACTAAACTGAGTTACAGACGCGCATGGGAAGCTGACTTAGGGGAGACATTAGAAGACGACGACTGGGACTCAATAGTACTGACAGCAGCCAAAAGCTCGATTTGCACAACCCTGAAGGAGAATGCATATAAGGTCCTAATGAGGTGGTACCTTACCCCAATGCGATTAGCAAAGTTTGTAAAAGATTACCCCCCATTGTGCCCCAAACAATGTGGGGATCATGCAGACTTGCTGCACATGCTGTGGGGCTGCACCAAAGTGGCTCCTTTATGGGAGGAAATCCAAGATTGGTTGGAGAGAATTCTCGGACACCCGGTCCCCTTGGACCCCTGGCTGTTCCTGTTGGGCAGGCGCAGGCGGAGGCTAAGCAGACCGGCTCAAAAATTGATTGCACACTTTGCAACAGCCATGAGGTGCGAACTCGCAGCATTGTGGAAGCAACCAGATTTTCCCACGATGATGAAAATTCAGAACAGAATTTGGTATGTTTGCCGGATGGAACAATTGACGAGTTTGGTCAATGACACCGGCACAAATTTTCTAAAAATATGGGCCCCATGGCTGGATCACTCAGACACCCCAGGGGTGAATGCCACCAATATTCTGCTTTGATAGAAGGAAATGCATCCTCCTCCAGGGTGGCGGCACAGACAGTGACAGAGAAGGGTACTGGTAGGGCAGACGTAGGAAGACAGTAAGGTGGCAACGAGAAGTCCCACACCGCCCAAGAACGCTATCGGAGGTCGTAGAACACAATCAGGAGATGCCCCTCGACTGGCCCTCCCCCCCCTCCTCCCCTGTGTTCGTCTTGTCTGTCCCGTATGTCCGTCGTTTTTTTCCCCGGTACGTTATCATTTGTACTGTATGGCATTAAAAAAGAAAATGGGAACGTGATCACTCATGTATGATAATGGGTTGTTAGACAGTGTTTGACCTGTACCATGTCCCAATAAAAACCTTTTTGTTGAAAAAAAAAAAAAAAAGATCTAACGGCAGAGCATAAAACACATACAAGAGCCGAGACCTTGAGTCTTATTTTTTTTTTTAACAAACAATTTTATTGGTTTTCATGGAGGGTTACAGGCAACAATCCAATAAATTTACACGAGGTGTGTTTACAACCATTTGTACATACATTAAGGCGGGCAATCTTACAAAGCCTAGACAAGGAAGCTTTGCAGAAATGAACAGTAACTCCTCCTTATTTTAAAGAAGAAATATGAGGATAGTGTAGAGCAGGTAGAGAAAGAGAAAAAGAAAAGGGTGAAGAGGGGGGGAAGGGTGGGGGGGGGAAGGCGCAATGATCTGGAGATGCGAGTGTTTTAATCTTAATTGTAGGGCCATAAGTCCCAGACCTTGTTAAACCGGTCTAGGCTCTGGTTCAGGAGGGCCGACAAGTATTCCATCGATTTAACCTCGTTTGTTCGGCGGAGAACCATCTGTTTGGACGGGGTTTTTATTTGTTTCCAATTGGCTGTTAGCGAGCAGCGAGCTGCTGTGAGCAAGTGTGAGATTAGTTTTCTCGTAGAAGCTGAGGCTGAGTCAGTTGGTTTCGCTAGTAGGAACACCAGGGGGTCCAGAGGTATCTCCTCCCTCGCTATTTCTTCCGCCATAGAGCGGATCATATTCCAGAAAATCTGGACCCTAGGGCAGGTCCATAGTATATGTACCAGATCTCCACCCTGACCACACCCTCTCCAACACATATCTGGCTGGTCAGGGAAGATCCGGCTCAGCCTTCTCGGGGACAGGTACCAATGAAATAGAATTTTGTATATATTCTCTTTGGTAGAAGTACAAATGGATGTTTTGGCTGCAGCTTCCCAAATGTCCTCCCAGTCATCTCTATCTATGTCTACGTTTAGGTCCTCAGCCCATTTCAACATATAGTTGTGGTTGGCGGGTATCACAGAACGTGCTAGTCCCAGGTAGATTCCCGAGATCAAACCTCTTTGGTAAGTTCCCGCGGCACATTTTTTTTCGAAAGTCGTGAGGCTTTTAAATTTGGACCTGTGGGACGTCACTTGGAGGATATGTCTGATCTGGAGGAATCCATATAAGGGAAGTTTTACCAAGGGGTGCCTGTCCTGTAACTCCAAGAATGACATCAGAGACCCCTTGTTAAGTAAGTCCGATGCTGTCTTTATACCCGATTCACGGAATTGCTTAAAGTCCCTGGGGACACAACCCGGGGGAAAATCTGGATTATCGAATATAGGTATAAGGGGTGAAGGGGAGGATGTCAATCCATGTCTGTCTTTTGTTTGTGACCAAATTTTCCACGTACAGTACATCTGATGGCTCCCAGGCCTATTTCGCCTGGTATTATCTTTCCACCCCCCTGGGACCAAAGTATTATTCCATACCACCGTTTGTTTTAGGTGAGATGCTTTGTAGTATTTGATTATATCTGGTACACCTAGGCCTCCGCACTCCTTTGGGGCAAGCATTACCGTTCGCGCCACTCGTGCGCCTTTTATTTTTCCATATAAATTGGAAGATGCTGTTTTGGATATTTTTGAGGTCTGCCAACAGCACACAGACCGGGAGAGTCTGGAAAAAATACAGCAGTCTGGGGAGGATATTCATCTTAACTGATGCTACCCTACCGAGCCACGAAATATAGTATTTGTTCCATCTCTGGAGATCTTGTTTAATTTTTGTAAATAAAGGGGGAAAGTTGCAATTGTACAAAGCTGTGTATGAGTTGGCTATTCTGACTCCCAAGTATTTTATATTTGTGGAGCTCCACTTGTAACTAAAGTTGAGCTTCATTAGTTTTACTTCTTGGGTGGTCAGGGAAAGATTCAGGGCTTCTGATTTATCGCTGTTGATTTTGTACCCCGAGATCCGGCCGAATCTCGCCAACTCAGACTGAAGATTAGGAAGGGTCGTCATGGGGGATGTCAGAGACAAGATAACGTCATCCGCGAACAGTGAAATTTTGTATTCTCTGTCCCCGATGGAGACCCCCCTTATAGCTTGACTTTGTCTAATTGTTGCTGCCAGGGGTTCGATTGATAGTGCGAAAAGGAGTGGGGATAGAGGGCACCCTTGTCTGGTACCATTCCTAATTTTTATGAGTTTCCTCCTGGGAGTTTGACAAAAGCCAATGGGTTCTTATATAGGGCCCTAACCCCCTCCAGGAAGGGGCCTTTGAATCCAAATTTAGACATAGTTTGATCTAAGAAATCCCATCTAATTCTATCAAATGCTTTTTCAGCATCTAGACTTAATAGAAACGCTTTTGTCCCTCCTAGATGTACGTGGTCAATGATATTTATTATTTTGCGCGTGTTGTCCGAAGCTTGTCTGCCCGAAACAAATCCGACCTGGTCTTTATGAATCAAGCTCGGTAATATTGGATTTAGTCTATTTGCAAGGATTTTACTATAAATTTTAAGATCCGAATTAAGTAAAGATATTGGTCTATAGCTCCCGCATTGGAGCGGGTCTCTTCCTTCTTTATGGATAATTGCCAGGTTAGCTGTAGACATGGATACTGGGACATCCTCCCCCTCCATAAACAAGTTGAAAACCTCCGTTAAGTGTGGAACCAGCACGTTCTTGAATTTTTTGTAATATTGGTTCGAGAAACCGTCCGGCCCTGGGGTCTTATTTGTTTTTAGTTGTTTTATTACTTCAGATATTTCTTTAGGGGATATTTTCTCATTAAGTTTAAGGACGGTTTCTTCTGAGAGAGCAGGTAAGCTGCATTCCTCTAGGTATTTAGAGATAGCCGCCAACCCAGACTGGGCGTTTTGAGGGGGATTTAGGTTGTACAGTTTGGTGTAAAAGTCTGAAAATTCTTGGGCAATTTCTTTCTCTTTAAAAGATTTTACACCCGATTTGATCCGAATTGCCGATATTTGGGATTTAATTCGAAGACCTTTCAGTTTATTGGCCAACAACCGGTCAGACTTGTTTCCTTTGTCGTAATAGCGTTGGTTTGTCCATCTCAATGCTCTCTCTACCTCATCAAGTTGGACTCTTTTTAATTCAGTCCTTGTTTTTTCCAGAGTTTTGTATAATTTTTTGGTGGGTTTGTTTTTATGTGCGGCCTCCAAAGACAGGACCTTTTCCATCAATTCCTTGTATTCTTTTTGTCTCTTTTTCTTTTGGAAGGACGCTATGGAAATGAGGGAACCCCGGATCTTTGCCTTATGGGCTTCCCACAGCGTTGTAGGGGAACCGACCGAACCCTTGTTTATATCAAAGTATTCTTTTAGTTTTTGCGTGATTGTTCCCACTATCTCTGGGGAGTTTAAGAGAGAGTCATTTAGTTTCCAACTGTAGCTATTGTTCTTAGTGAAAGGCAGAGAGAGCATGATGTCTATGGGGGCATGATCAGACCACGTTATCGAGCCAATACTTGACTGGGTAGACGCCTGGAGAACATTTTTGGTACCTAGAAAAAAATCGATCCTCGAGTAGGACTGATGTGGGGCAGAATAGAATGAGAACTCTCGCTCCCCCTGGTGTTGGGTTCTCCAAATATCGAACATTGGGAAGTCTCTAAGCATATTGTTGAATTTTTTGGCATTGATTATTGATGGCTTTGGTGGCGCTATGCCTAGGGCACTTGATCTGTCTTGGACTGGGGAACAAGTCATATTAAAGTCTCCCGCTATTATTACGGAGGGTGTTTTAAGGTTACCTACAGTTTCAAAAATTGACTCCATGAAGGGGATCTGGCCTTCGTTTGGCACGTAAACGTTCACCAGCACAATCGGCTCTCCTGTAAGTGAGCCTAGCAAAATTATGAATCTACCCTCTGGATCCAAGATACTCTTTTCTAGGGCGAAGGGGGTATTACTGCGTATCAGGGTAGCTACCCCTCTTTTCTTGGTATTGCAGGAAGCGTAGTATGCTTGTGGGTACTGTCTACTGAAAGTGTTGGGAGGGTTATTTGAGTTAAAATGCATCTCTTGTAAAAACAGGATGTCACCGTTGAGCTTATTCAATTCTTGGAGTGCTAGTCTACGCTTTCGTATGGAATTTAACCCCTTAACATTCATTGATACGAGTTTTATGTTCGTTTTACTAGCCATAATAATTTAATTGATTTGTGGGCCTTTGCTGTGATCACTTTCCCAAGGTGATCAGGCTCATTTATCTTTGGTCGATAGACCCTTTGAGCGTCCTCTGCGCCGACCCCCAACCCCCCTATGATCTCCAGGGTTTCGAGAGGCGACTCGTCTGGAGGGGGGTGGGTAGGAGGGGGAAGAAAAAGGAGGGTGGGGAGAAAGAGATAGCTAGAAAAAGAAATCTGAGGGCTATGAGAGAGCCCAACCATGTGAAACCTTCCTTGCCCTACTGGCAAAGGTGGAGGGCATATTGCCCTTTGGAGATCTTCCAGCGTGCTCTCGGGAATGGCGCCCTGAATGGAGGGGGGGACCGAGCCCCTCAACTTGTATTTTCTTTTTCTTTTAGAACAACAGCTTTGAAAGTTTGGGGAGACCTGGGGGCAAGTATCTATCAGTGGAGGATGGGTGGGGTTGGGGGGGTGGGGGGGCTGGGGTGGTGGGGAGAGGTGGACATGAGGAGGAAGAAAAAAAAAGGGGGGGGGGCTTGAAAGGGGATGGGGGGAGGGAGAGAGGAGGAGGAGGGTGGGGAAACGGGGAGGGTGAGGTGGAGTGGGGAAGTAGGGCGGGGGAGGAAGGGAAGGATCGACTGTACTCCATATTTCGAGTATCTATCAGTGTAGGGTGGGTGGGGGGTGGGAGGATGAGGGGGGATAGACATTGAAGGGGAAGGAAGGGGTGGTGGTGGGGGTGGGGGAAGGCAGGGGGGGGGAAAGGGAGGAGAGGGGAAACAGGTGATGGAGAAAGATCCACTGTACCCCATATTGCATCCCATATTGCATTTAATAAGAGCCTTTGTTGGTTCCTGCTATATGTATAACATCCAACCTAAAAACCTTGAGTCTTATTAAAGATGTACAAATTAAGTTGAAGCTACTACTGACTGCCCAGGCGGAGAACTCGTTGAGCTGGTCTAAGAGGAGGTTTTTTACAGAAGCAAACAAACCAGATACTATGCTAGCAAACAAATTAAAGGATAAGGCCCCAAATTATAATATCCAAGCCATCCGCCTACAGACGGGGGCATCCACGTCCGACCCCAAGGGGATAGTTGTGGAATTCAAGAAATTTTATGAAAACCTCTACAATGGAGAGAAAGTGGCACACAATCTGAACACAAAAAGAGCTCTGCGGGATTTCCTGGCTGGCTCCAACCTGCCGAGGATGGAGGTTGGGGAGCGAGAGTCTTTAGGGACGGAGTTTACCCTGGAGGAACTTACCCAGGTGATTAAAGAACTAAAGCCAGCAAAAGCTCCGGGCCCGGATGGTTTCTCTAACCTTTACTACAAAAAAAATGTAAAAACCCTTGCCCCATACATGCTTAACATGTTCAATGAGGTGTTTGGAGGGCAGACCATTCCCGGACCAAATGCTCCAAGTGTCACATATCTCTTATATATAAATCAGGTAAAGATCCGCTCGATTGTAAGAGTTATCAACCAATCTCCCTTATAAACACAAACATCAAAATATACGCCAACCTAATTGCCAACAGATTGAGTCATATCCTGCCTAGACTAATACACCCAGATCAAGTCAGCTTCATTAAAGATCGTCAAGCGGCAGACAATACCCGACGAATTATTGATCTGATAGAAATAGCCAATAATAAACAGATAAAAACTATGGTGTTGAGTCTAGATGCGGAAAAGGCGTTTGACAGGATTGACTGGGCATACCTAAGAGCTACGCTTGGAGCCTTTGGCTTTGGAGACGAACTGATAGGGGCAATACTGGCCCTCTATACCAACCCAACCGCTAGGGTGCAACACCAAGGTTTCCCATCCAATCTATTTAAGATCAGGAGTGATACGAGGCAGGGCTGCCCGCTCTTGCCTCTACTTTTCGCTCTCTGTATGGAACCGCTGGCGGCCCAGATTCGTAAGAGCCCGGACATCACAGGAATAAAAGTGAACAACCAATCCCATAAAGTGGCTCTATATGCCGACGATGTCTTTTTGACCATCTCTAAGCCATTGACCTCGCTCCCAAATCTCTTTGACTTGCTAGGGAAATTTAAAAGGATTTCGGGGTTCAAAATAAACCAGGCCAAATCAGAAGCATTAAACATTAATCTCCCGAAAAATCTGGAAAAATTACTTTCAATTAATTTTAATTGGCAAACATCAGCGATTAAGTACCTACAGTAGGAGTCAATATCACCAAAGACTATCAATCAATATATAAGGCAAATTATCCTAGATTATTCAAAGAATTAAAGGAAGACATGAGAAAATGGGCCAAATTTAAAATATCATGGATAGGGAAAATATACAGCGTCAAAATGAACCTTCTCCCAAGGGCCTTATACCTATTCCAGACCCTCCCAGTGCCACTGGGAT
Organism: Ascaphus truei; assembly: GCF_040206685.1. Taxonomy (NCBI): domain Eukaryota; kingdom Metazoa; phylum Chordata; class Amphibia; order Anura; family Ascaphidae; genus Ascaphus; species Ascaphus truei. The sequence continues at coordinate 33,486,822 of NC_134497.1, read as the reverse complement.
TGAAGGAAATACTCTCCCTTCAATCCGCGATCTCTAAGTTTATATGGGGAGGCAAAAAGCGAGAGTAAAAAAACAAACCCTAATAAAACAAAAATTGGAGGGGGGACTAGCAGTACCTTGTTTGTTATCCTACTATAAGGCAACACAATTATGTCAAATTTCCCAATGGCAAACAAACCCAGAATTGAAAAGATGGGTGGCATTGGAGAAGGAGTGTTGCTCCCCATTGGAGTTAAACAACCTAATCTGGTCCCCAAACATGGCAAAGAAAGCTGGATCCGATCTGCTCTCCTCGATGACCAACTCACTCACGATCTGGAAGTCCACCAAGCTGTCATGTAACCTAACTAGTAGAGGATCCCTATGACCCCATTATGGGGAAATTCGGACTTCGCTCCGGGTCTGAATAGGGCGAACGCCTCAATTTGGCGAGTTAAAGGTATACATAGACTTAGGGATCTGGAGGGCAATAACAAAATTAAAACATTTGAACAAATTAAATCGGAAAAAGAGATCCCCCAATCAGAATTCTTTAGATACCTCCAGATCAGAGCATTTTACAACAAATTCAAATCCCGTCCCCCATTGACAAACTTTGAAAAGCTCTGTCTGGTTGAGACGGACACAAAGGGACTTACATCGCAGATGTATAAGGAAGGGATCGGTTCTAGTCCCACGGTAACAAAAAAGTTAGGATATATGTTGATGTGGGAAAGGACCTGGGAGAGACATTGGAGGAGGAGGAGTGGACGCAGATGGTTACAGCGGCCTCCAAAAGTTCATTGTGCACCACATTAAAGAAGAATGCATATAAAGTATTAATGAGATGGTACCGCACCCCAGTTAGATTATCAAAATTTGTCCCAGGATACTCCCCATTGTGCCCTAAACAATGTGGAGACCTGGCCGACCTGTTACATATGCTGTGGTCTTGCCCTTGGGTAACTCCCTTGTGGGAGCAAATTAGAGATTGGCTACAGAGGATCCTTAACCTCACAATTCCACTAGACCCGTGGTTATTCCTGTTGAGCTAAAACAGATATGAAACTGATTGCACATTTCACATTGGCCACGAGGGCAGAGATCGCAGCATAATGGAAACAAAACGAAATCCCAGTAATCCCCAGTAATCCCCAAAATTCGGAACAGAATTTTGCATACCTGCCAGATGGAGAAATTGACAAGTCTCCTAGACGATGCTGGCAAAAATTACCTAAAAGTCTGGACACCGTGGCTAGCCCAAACAGACATCCCAGGTGTGGACATGTCCACAATCTGGCTCTAACAGTGGCAAGTGCGTTCTCCTTTGATGTAGGAGGCGGAAGGAGGGGCTTGGGTTAGATTGTAGTTAATCTAGGCGATCCGAGTAGGAATACAGATGGTCGTATACAAGGTGGGATGAGGCGGTGACCCAAGGAAAAGAAGCATGCAGAAGAGGTGTCTTTCCCCCCCCCCCCCCCCCTCTCCCTCCCCAACCCCCCTCCCGCATAGGGAGTGTTATGATGTATTATTTCACTAGAAAATGGGAGTTGCACGGTGTTCAATGTTGAAAATCATTACAAACATTGTATGTACGCATGTATTGTAACATTGTGAAAACTAATAAAAATTTAAGTTATAAAAAAAAAATGAATCTACGCAAGAGTCCCCTTTTTTCATTAATTTCGTTTTTCACCCTAGCAGTCTTCCCATCTCCTCCCCCCCTTCTGGTGTTCCCGCAGCGGACTCTCATGTTTCTACCCTTCAGAATTCTTGGAGGAGGATCCTTAAGACCCTAGAAACTGCCGTCTCAAGACAAAAAACAAAGGCAGATCGACGTCGTCAACCGGGCCCTTCGTTCAAACCCGGAGACAGAGTGTGGTTGTCCTCAAAAAATATAAGGCTCAAGACCCCGTCTCCAAAGTTTTCTCCGAGATTTTTGGGCCCCTTCAAGATATTAGAGAAGATCAATCCGGTCTTCCTCCCACCATGAGGATTCCTTCCGTATTCCATGTATCCCTACTCAAACCTTTCATCCAGAGCTCTCACTTCCCGGACCGTTTCCGAAAACCCAACCCGGTGACCACTCTCAGACAGCAAGAATACGAAATTCACTCCATAATTGACTCCCGTTGGTCCAGAAATAAACTACAGTTCCTCTTCCATTGGAAGGGGTATGGCCCAGAAGAGCATTCATGGATTCCGTCACGTCACATTCATGCTCCCAAACTCCTCCGGCAACTCCATCAGAAATTTCCACAGAAACCATGGCAGGATCGCCCGGAGATCAATCCTCAAGGGGGGATACTGTGATGGTTCACGGAATTCCTTCCTCTCCATGTGTCCCTGGCACTGCGCTTCCCCCTGCCTCTGATGTCCCTTTCTTGCCTCCTCGCTCTGTTCTCCCTTCCTCCTCCCACATCTGTCCCTCTGCGGCATCACCTGACGCTCTCCCAGCATCTGCGCGCGTTCCTCACGGGGCGCGCGCATGTTCGCAAACTCCCGATCCCCTCCGCAATACTCCCTGCTCGCGGCCTCCCTCTGTCTCCCCTCCAGTCTCCTTACCTCCTGCAGTCTCTCCTCCGGTTCCTTCTCCTCCTTTGGCGGATGCCCCCGCGGCGCGGCGCTCCGCGTGCCTCTTGACACAGCCTGTGCGCGCGCACCCTAACCTTACAGAGGGCGCACGCACACGCTCCTCTTGTAAACCTTCCCGGACCTCTGGCTCCGCCTCCCATGCTGTGCAGGCTCTCTCTCTCTCTGGTTCTCCTGTCTCCTCCCTCTCTTCTTCTCACCTATCCCTGCTGCCTCTCACTTCCCCTCTGCTCCTCCTCTCCCTCCCATTGGTGTTCCCTCCTTTATAACCCCTGTCTGTCCTCTAGCTCATTGCTCTGCATAGCTTCTTGTAACCTCTGTGTGCAGTCCTATGCTTGGCTCTCCTGTGTCTTTCAGCGTTTGTTCCTGCTCCTGCTTACCCCTGGATCTCCCAGGCTTGAACTCTGCTTGTACTGGATTACCCTGCTCTCTCCTGCCCTTGAACCCTGCTTACGGATACAACTTTGCTGCCTTCTGTTATCCCTGGACTCTGGCTTACAG
>NC_134497.1:33473750-33481250 GCF_040206685.1 Ascaphus truei | reverse complement strand
ACACAGAGAAAGAGACACATACAGAGAAAGAGAGACTCACAGAGAAAGAGAGACAGACAGAGAAAGAGACACAGAGAAAGAGAGACACACAGAAAAAGAGAGACACACAGAAAAAGAGAGACACACAGAAAGAGAGACACAGAAAGAGAGACACAGAAAGAGAGAACACACACACACACAGAGAATGAGAGACAAAGACAGAGAGAGAGAGAGTGACAGAGAGAGTGAGAGGGCGATAGAGAGAGAGTGAGGGCGACAGGGAAAGGGTGAGGGTGACACGGAGAGAGAGAGGGTGACACATGGAGAGGGTGACACAGGAGAGAGGGTGACACAGGGAGAGGGTGACACAGGGAGAGGGTGACACAGGGAGAGAGGGTGATACAGGGAGAGAGGGTGACAGGGAGAGGGAGAGTGACAAAGGGAGAGGGTGACACAGGGAGAGTGAGACACGGAGAGGGTGACACAGGGAGAGGCAGAGGGTGACACGGAGAGGGTGACATGAAGAGGGAGAGGGTGACACAGGGAGAGGGTGACACAGGGAGAGACACACACACACAGAGACAGAGAGAGAGAGAGAGAGACACACACACACACACACACACACAGAGAGACACACACACACAGAGACACACACACACACACACACACACACACACAGAAAGAGAGACACACAGAGAGAGAGAGACACACACACATACAGAGAGAGAGAGACACATACAGAGAGAGACACATACAGAGAGAGAGACACACACACACAGAGAAAGAGAGACACACAGAGAAAGAGAGACACACAGAGAAAGAGAGACACACAGAAAAAGAGAGACAGAGAGAGAACACACACAGAGAGAATGAGAGACAAAGACAGAGAGAGTGTGACAAAGAGAGGGAAAGGGCAACAGAGAGAGGGAGAGGGCGATAGAGAGGGTGAGGGCGACAGGGAAAGGGTGAGGGTGACACGGAGAGAGAGAGAGGGTGACACAGAGGGTGACACAGAGAGAGAGAGGGTGACAGGGAGAGGGTGACATGGAGAGGGAGAGGGTGACACAGAAAGAGGGTGACACAGGGAGAGGGAGAGGGAGAAGGTGACACAGGGAGAGGGTGAGGGTGACACAGGGAGAGGGTGAGGGTGACACAGGGAGAGGGTGGGTGACACAGGGAGAGGGTGACACAGGGAGAGGGCGACAGGGAAAGAGTGTGGGTGACACAGGGAGAGGGTGACAGGGAGAGAGTGACACAGGGAGAGGGTGACACAGGGAGAGGGAGAGGGTGACACAGGGAGAGGGTGAGGGTGACACAGGAAGTGGGTGAGGTTGACACAGAGCGGGTGAGGTTGACACAGGGAGAGGGTGAGGGTGACACAGGGAGAGGGTGGGTGACACAGGGAGAGGGAGAGGGTGACACAGGGAGAGGGCAACAGGGAAAGGGTGAGGGTGACACAGGGAGAGGGTGACACAGGGAGAGAGGGTGACACAGGGAGAGGGAGAGGGTGACACAGGGAGAGAGAGAGGGTGACACAGGGAGAGGGAAAGGGTGCCACAGGGAGGGGGAAAGGGTGACACAGGGAGAGGGTGACACAGGGAGAGGGAGAGCGTGACACAGGGATATGGTGACAGGGAGAGGGTGACACAGAGAGAGGGTGAGGGTGACACAGGGAGAGGTTGACACAGGGAGAGGGAGACACAGGGAGAGGGAGAGGGTGACACAGGGAGAGGGTGACACAGGGATAGGGTGACACAGGGAGAGGGTGACAGGGAGAGGGTGACACAGGGAGAGGATGACACTGGGAGAGGGTGACGGAAAGGGTGAGGGTGACACAGGGAGAGGGTGACACAGGGAGAGGGTGAGGTTGACACAGGGAGAGGGTGACACAGGGAGAGGGTGAGGTTGACACAGGGAGAGGGTGACACAGGGAGAGGGAGAGGGTGACACAGGGAGAGGGTGACACAGGTAGAGGGTGACACAGGGAGAGGGTGACACAGGGAGAGGGTGACACAGGGAGAGGGTGACACAGGGAGAGGGTGACACAGGGAGAGGGTGACACAGGGAGAGGATGAGGGTGACACAGGGAGAGGGTGAGGTTGACACAGGGAGAGGGTGACACAGGGAGAGGGTGAGGGTGACACAGGGAGAGGGTGAGGGTGACACAGGGAGAGGGTGGGTGACACAGGGAGAGGGAAAGGGTGACACAGGGAGAGGGAGAGGGTGACACAGGGAGAAGGAGAGGGTGACACAGGGAGTGTGACAGACACACACACTCACAGACACACACACACTCAGACACAGTCTGTCACTCACCTGCAAGCTAGGGGGTCGCACATGGCAGAAGTGGGGCCCTCCACACGGCAGGAGGGCCTCTGCAACGGGCCGGTACCCCCCCCCTCAAGAGAAGGAACACCAACACAGGGAGAGGGTGACACAGGGAGAGGGTGACACAGGGTGAGGGTGACAGGGAGAGGGAGAGGGTGAGACAGGGAGAGGGAGAGGGTGACACAGGGAGAGGGTGACATGGAGAGGGTGACACAGGGAGAGGGTTACACACTCACAGACACACACACTCACTCACAGACACACACACTCACAGACACACACACTCACTCACAGACACACACACACACACACACTCCGCACGGCAGTGGGCCCTCCACACGGCAGGAGTGCCTCTGCAAGGGGCCGGTCCCCCCCCCCCCCTCCAGAGAAGGAACACCGACACAGGGAGACGGAGAGTGACACAGGGAGAGGGAGAGGGTGGCACAGGGAGAGGGAGAGGGCGACACAGGGAGAGGGTGACACAGGGAGAGGGAGAGGGTGACACAGGGAGAGGGTGACACAGGGAGAGGAAGAGGATGACACAGGGAGAGGGTGACACAGGGAGAGGGTGACACACTCACAGACACACACTCACAGACACACACACTCACAGACACACACACACACACTCACAAACAGACACACATACACACACTCAGACATTCACACACAGTCTGTCACTCACCTGCAAGCTAGGGGGTCGCACATGGCAGCAGTGGGGCTTCCGCACGGCAGTGGGCCCTCCACATGGCAGGAGGGCCTCTGCAAGGGGCCAGTCCCCCCCCCCTCCAAAGCAGCCGACGCTAATGCCGCAGCACGCCCCCCCCCCCAAAGCCGATGCCGCAGCACGCCCCCCCCCCCTCCCCGAAGCTGCCGACGCCGCAGCACGCTCCCTTCCCCCCAAAGCGGAAGCGGGCCCCCTTCAGAGGCGGACACCCCCGGGCAGCAAGCGGGAATCGGGAGACGAGGAGATCAGGAGCAGGAGGGGGAGGAGATCGGGGGAAGGGGCTAACCCAGAGCTGGCTGCCGGCCCTCTTCCCCGCGTTAACCCAATCAGGGATGGAGATTATTTATTTATTTTTAAAAAACAATTTGCGCGAGCAGGGGAATTCATAGATCCACAGCACGGCTCACCAGCGGCCTAAATCCACTTGCCACGGGCGTGTAGTTATAATTATTTGTCGAACACTGTGTGTGTATTATATATATATATATATATATATGTATATGTATATGTGTATGTGTATATGTATATGTATATATATATATATGATAAAAAATCACTGGCACTCCAATAGAAATTCAATAATGAATAGGTGCATGTCCCATATAAATAATACAAGTATACATTACCGCATAGCAGCAAAAAGGAGACAGCACTCAGGTGAATGAAAATAAATGTATTAAATACAGCACATACATTTATTTTCATTCACCTGAGTGCTGTCTCCTTTTTGCTGCTATGCGGTAATGTATACTTTTATATATATATATATATATATATATATATATAAAAGTATACACACATATACATATACATATACACACACACATATATATATATATATATATATATATATATATATATATAATGTAATTAAATCGAGGTCAGAAGAATTTTATACTCTCTCTTTATTTTACAATACAATTACTTTCTTTTTGAGGATGATTTTTATTTGCAAATCTGTGGAACGGCCATGGGCACGCGATTTGCCCCCAGCTATGCGAACCTATACATGGGGTTGTGTGAGGACCTTCATGTTTGGGCGAATGCTAGACTGGGGGCGGGCCTCGTGTTCTATGGCCGTTTCATAGATGATATCATCATCATCTGGGAAGGTGAGGAGGATGAAATTTTCAACATCCTCCGGTCCTTACATAAAAACGAGATGGGTTTGAAATTCACATTTGAAATTCAACCCAAACAAATGACATTTTTAGATCTCATTTTATTTGTGACAGATGATGATGAGGGTCAGATATTCACAAAAACTCATTTCAAGGAAGTATCTGGCAATGGTTATCTTCACGCATCAAGTAATCACCACAAAAAGTGGCTGGAGAACATTCCGAAGAGCCAATTCTATCGGATTAAGAGAAACTGCTCATCTCAACAAGATTTTGACAGGACAGGAACTGGTTTCCAAGTTTATTCAAAAGGGCTACAAAGAGGAGGTTGTTACTGGAGCTCTTAGTGAGGTTAAGAATATTGGCAGGGATGTTCTTCTTGCCCAATCTAAATCCAAAGTCACCACCTACCCTCTTAAAAACCATGATATGGGTTCAAATCAAGATAATTGTCCTAGATTTATCACCAAATTCAACCACTCTGCATATAGAATTAAACAGATATTGAATAGCCACTGGAATATTCTTAGGAATGATCCTTTCCTGGGACCCACTTTACCTACGTATATTCCAGTTACATACAAAAAAGCTAGGAGTATCAAAAACATTGTGGCCCCCAGTCGATTGAGAATGACTACGGATGGGAATTCAGTTACTTCTGACCATCTCTCTGGCAACTCCTCATGTGGACGCAATAGATGTCTTACATGTAAACATCTTGTTGCCGGTGAGAAATTCTGTTCTTTCTCTAACAAGAGAGAGCATGATGTCAAGGGCAGGATTCCTTTCCACCTTTGTAGTGTATTTCATATCATGCTCCTGTGGTGGTCAATATATAGGGAGAACCATTCGTCCAATGAGTACTAGGTTTCTAGAGCATAGACGCAACATCATTAATGGTAACCTAGCTTATAGTCTCTCTAAACATTTCTCTATCTGTCACAATAAAGATCCTGCATCTCTAACTATTAGGGGTATTGAACATGTACCAGTGTCTCTCATTTGGGGTGATAGATTCAGGAGGTTATGTTTGCGAGAGACCTTCTGGATCTATACACTGGACACATTGTCGCCTAAGGGGTTCAATGAACATATAGATACAAGTACACTGGGTTAATGTTCCGTGGTCCCCCTGCCCGTCTATTGACTACATCACCTTGGTGTTCATATAACATTCTATCATTATTCATATATATATATTTTTTTTATGTAATTTTATTATATTTGTATAATTGGTTTTTAATATTTTAACATTTAGTATTAAGTGTATATGTATGTGTATAGTATGAATCTTGTTTTATAGTGTATAGTCATGAATCAAGTTTTATATTGCACTAGCTGATATATCCGGCGTTGCCCGGGATGTAATTTTGGGGGGGCGGGCGACAGGGTTGGGCTTCCCCCCCCTTGACAGCTAGGTGGGTGACTCAGTTGACTGAGTGTGTGGGTGACTGTGTTGGTGGATGGGTGACTGAGTGGGTGGGTGGGTCGGTGACTGAGTGGGTGGGTTGGTGACTGAGTGGGTGGGTCGGTGACTGAGTGGGTGGGTGGGTCGGTGACTGAGTGGGTGGGTGTGTCGGTGACTGAGTGGGTGGGTGGGTGGGTCAGTGACTGAGTGGGTGGGTGGATGGGTCGGTGACTGAGTGAGTGGGTGACTGGGTCGGTTTGACTTTGGGTCGCTGGGTGGGTATGTCATTGAGGAGGGTTCTTCTCTCTTTTTTATAATGTTTTTTACTATGGTTTCTTATAAATGGTTTCTTATAATGGTTTGTGATATATACTTGAACAAGCCTGCTCTCTCTCTCCACTATTTCATCATGCTACAGTAGATATGTGGGATATTATAGTGTTGAAGGAATATGTGGTTCTGGCACTGTATATATATATACATACATTTTTTATGAATGTTTCTATATATGTATACTGTATGTGTTCTCTATAATTGTTAGGTTGCATCTAATATTTCAAGTGGTTATTACAGTATACAGCATGTTTATTACTATGTACCATATATGAGCATTTGAATCATTATTATTTGTGTTTAGCAGCATCATTATGTAATAAATAATTAAAATTATTTATTTTTTTATTCTTTATGTAGATATATATATTTTTTGTTTTGGTTTTTGCTGTTTATATTCATGTTTTATGTTTCATGTATTCATTTTATGTTTCCTTCATGTTTCATTCCTGGTCTCTCCCTTATCCAGCCCCTAAAAAGTTAACTATTGAAGCAATCAATTAACATTCAGGTGTTTTTAATGTCCTTTATTTAACACTGGCTTATATATGGTTCTCTGTCAGTAAAGCTCTATCCCCTGAGGAAGTCGCATATCGTGACAAAACGCTTAGGGAAGGAGCTAGCATTGGACTTTTTTATTATTTACATCTATCTCTGAGTACTTTATCCTTCTGCCCGGTTTGGAGATGGTCCGGTTCAATTTCGTTTAGAGCATCAGTGCAGGGAGCTTGACTGCCCTGTCAGCATCCTGTGGTGCCGGTGGTTACCAACTCTCACGGGATCCTACTGCCAGGGGGAGACTGGGTGCGCGCGCACCTTCCTGGTTTCCACGGCAGGAGTGTGTTGATTCTCACCGACGACTCCATCTACGGAGGCTCCATCGGGTGCCTGTAAAGCCTTATTATCACTGTCTTATTTTATCTTGCTAAATGTAAGTGTCCGTGATCTATCTGCACGCACATTTTTATTATTAAAATACAGTATTATGCTGTGGGAGCCGCACTGTCTCCTTTTCGTTCTATAGATCAAGAGGAAGGTGGTTTATCCTGAGGACTGGCAGCGACACCCAGCAGTTGATTACGGACTCTTTTACATTTTATTATTTCAATTATTCATTCTTATTTCTTTTTTTGGGCTTGATTTCCTTCTCTTTTCCCTTCTTCCCCCCTTTTTTCCCCCTCCTTTTCTTCCCCTTCCTTTTTCCTTCCCTTTCCTTTTTCCTTATAATATTATTTATTCAGGAATTATTGTATCCCTCTGGTAAATTAACATTGTTCATTTGTTATCATTTGTTGTCTGGTATTCCAGCTAGCGCAGCAGTTTTTTTCTCTTTTTTAATATATATATATATATATATATATATATATATATATATATATATATATATATATATATATATATATATATATATATATTATCATATAATTTCCCAGAATCCCTTGCTGCATTGGAAGTGCTGTATGCTGGGCGACAATGGGGAAAGATAGGGTTGCAGACCTGTCTAAGACATGCAAATGAACATACAGTAATATATACAGTTGCTATATATATATAAGCAAATCCTCAAGCCAATGCATGCTGTTTTAAACACAGCTTTTAGACAG
>NC_134497.1:33463750-33471250 GCF_040206685.1 Ascaphus truei | reverse complement strand
CCCCTACCCGCACCACCTTGAGAAAGGTCCCACTGGGGGACCGAAACATCGGTTTTTGTGTCTTCTATCAAATATAAAACATTTTTGATTTACTTACCTGCGTGCTGTCCTTTGATGTCGTGTTGCAACCGGTATGGTATGGTCTTTAAATATATATATATATATATATATACACATACACATACACACATACATACACACATACATACAGTGAAAGGAAAGGTGGTGAAGTTATGGATGGGAGGTACATAACCCCCCCCCCCCCAACCCCTACTTACCCACGCTCTGCCATGGCGACGCAGGGAGGAAGCCGCCAGAGCCACGGTAAGTTAGGTTTACAGAGGCGCTGCAGTTCCCCCGGCACTTAATTTAAGTGCCTTCGAGAAGCGCGCGGGGCCTCTGTAAACCCCGCGCCCCCCCGTCGGCAGTCTCGCGCCCCCCCTGGTCGCGCCCCACAGTTTGCACACCGCTGCTTTATGATATTTCTTTTATTGTTTGGGAAGTGGGAAGCCATAGCTAGAGAATTACTGTCTAGTTAATGCTCAGATAAAGCTAGGATTTATTTTGGATTCTTTTGGTGTCCCTTGATTTTGTCTGCTGAAGTGACAAAGAAAATAAAGCCTGTAAACCAGATCTGGATGGTCCTGTGACTGTGCTTACCCTAAAAGACAGAGGGTTTTAAGATTCCCAGACAAGAACCCTGCAGACAAAAAGGGTACTTTGTCACATTTGGTGGAGAATGCGGGCACCCACATTATATGTCTGAGGGTATAAAACTACATCAAACTCACCATGGAGGATATTGTCAAGACATTGCTCCAGAATGCATCCACACAGCAGCAGGCTATTTCTGCACAGCAGCAAGCTATCGCTTCACAACAGCAGATGCAACAGCAGGCTATCGCTGCACAACAAGCAACTAACGCTGCCCAACAACAGATACACCAGCAGGCTAACGCTGCACAACAAGAAACTAACGCTGCCCAACAACAGATACACCAGCAGGCTATCGCTGAACAATAAGAAATTAACACTGCAATTACCGCTGCACAACAGCAGGCTATCGCTGCACAGCAAGAGACCAACAGGATGAGGCACTCAAGAGTGACCCGTGAGGAACAGCAAGGTGCCATTCGTGAGCTGCGACAGGAGATACAGGCTATGTCTGAGAGGCTGAGCGGGGATCCTGATGCAAGATACCAAGGACCCAAGGCAATTCGGGCCAGTCATTGCCTTCAAAAGATGACTGCGACAGATGATGTTGAGGCGTACCTTCTGGCATTTGAGCGCACAGCAGAGAGGGATGGCCGGCAGCTGAGTGAGCAAGCATACTGGAACCGTTCCTGAGCAGAGAGCCTCAAAAGGCCTACTATGACCTAGAACCAGCGCAAGCCAGCGACTACAACAAGCTGAAGGATGAAATTCTGGCACGCCTGGGAGTGACCGCTGCAGTACGGGCACAAGGGTTCCACTTATGGTCGTATTCTCCTGACAAGGCTGCAAGATCCCAAATGTTTGACCTCATACACCTTGCCCAGAAGTGGCTTCAACCTGAGGTTAACTCAGCCAGCCACATTGTGGAGTTTTCAGTGATGGACCATTTTTTGCGGGGCCTCCCTGCTACTCTGCGTCGGGTCAGTCAAAGCGACTCCCATACAGCAGACCAGCTGATTGCTTTGGTGGAGAGATATGTCGCTGCAGGAGAACTCCTACGCTCTGTTCCAGCTGCAGAGGGGAGGTATACTCCTCCTGCTTTGGAAAACTATTCCTGCCCCTACTAAGGGTTAAAGATCCAGGGGAGTTTCTGGTTTAAGTGCAGAGAACCCCCCATGTTGGCTTTTAAACGTGGGAGGAATATTTCAGACACACTGATTAAATCTGATGATAAAAATGTTATCAGAGTACACATTTCCTAAGTCAGGGTAAATGTGAAAAGGAAAATCAAGCGCAAATAATATCACAACAGATCAAAGGTAACACAGATAATATACTATCCTTAATGAGTGCAGCTCCTGACGTAGAATTCAAACCAAATTCAATCAGCAAACGAAGGAGAAACAGGTGCGCACATCACATCAGGACATGCAAAAGAAAGTAAAAACACAAAATAGTGCAATATTGTCTACTTCAGCAAATTAACTTCAATGCTGAAAGTTCTATAAAATTTGCACTCACGTGTTTAACGTGAAATGAAAGCGTTGTGGTTATTCAAAGTTACCAACTTATGTCTCCAGACAGGTACTCCAGATCCACATAGAGAGGGGGAAATTCCATATACAAAAGAGGGGAAAAGCAAAATAGTATAGTACTGTTTTTAATATTAAAAACACAAAGTATTCCACTTACATAAGTGCCTTTGTTTGAGAGCATTCAGACCACACTGGGTCATAGGGTCAGACAAAATATTCACAGCAACAGCATCTGCTCCACGGCCGTCACAGCAAGTACTGGGCTGATTAAAGTTGTCCTCCACTCTAGATGTCATCAACAAGGGCTCCTTAAGTGTTCACTGATATCAACCAACACGTGTTTCTACTGTAAAGTCTTCCTCAGGGGCTAATCTCTGTTAATTAAGGTTATGGTGGGTAAAAAAAAGTGACAAAAACCCTCTGTCATGGAACAGGAATACCCCTGTCTGCACTTCTATTTCACCCCCCCCCCCTTTTCCTCGCAGCCTTGCTTGTCAGCTTCTTAGTGCCAACTGTATGTGTTTGGCTCTGTACACAAACACAGTGCTTGTGTGATAATACAGTGCCATTTCCTCTCTCCCAGCAGCTTGCTGTATTAAAGATGCAACATTATTGCTACATGTTGTAGCTCCCCCAGACACTCCTGTGAGTTGCCATAGCAGCCCCAGCTTTTCTCTCGAATGGGCTAGTCTGCTTTCTGCCCCTCTGCTCTGCCCACAGTTGGGCTGTCCCCAGACTATCTTACTACCCAGCATACATTGCCATTTCCTTTCCACCACACCACTGGACGAGTGAGTACCTTGCAGTAACCCCTGTAATGGTGCTGCAGGATTATCTTTTCACCTCCTTTTACTACTAAGCACACACAGAGATATTTAGACCTACACATCTACACAAGAGACTGTTTTTCCCTGCTTTCTCCAAATAAAGTAAGAAAAGAAACAGACCTTGTCGTGCTTGGAAAAGAGGGCAGAGTTGACACTATCTGAGCTAAGTCATCTTACACGTGACCCTCTGGCTTCCAGAATAGTGAAAAGATATCGTGTGCCTTACAGACACTTACAGGAGCTGCTACTCCAGACTCCATGATAAAACAGAGCAGTCTCTGCAGACAAAGGAAGCACCAAGTAGCTCAAACTGCACACAGCCTGCAGCCTTAACAGACAAGCAGCAGCCTACACTGCACAGCAGCCTTGCAACAAACAGTGCTTCTTACACAAAACCTAACTGCCTTTTTCTCTGTCTGAGTTCACCCTCTGCACAGCCCCATAGTGAGGAGCCACTATCTCACCTACCCGTGCGCACGTCCCCACGGCTAGCGCCATCAAGGGCCACGCTACCGGACACCCGCCAGGACACGGGTCAGAGCCACCGGACACCTGTGAGTACAGCTACCCCTACGCTGCACGCTACAGGACACCGCTCGGCATAATCTGAGACAGACGCCCATCGCTGACAAGGTAAAAGACCGCACGCCACACGCACTGGCAAAAGGCCTACACACACCTACAGCATGGCAGAACTCAGAGCGTCACCAGACATCACGCAGGAGAGCGATCACTCAGACACAGAGACCGCTACGCAACTGCAACAGGCGCAGGCAGAGGCAAGGTCCAAACGGACAGTCACACTGACACAAAAGGCCTGTGAAAAATATGAGACTGACATTGAAGCGCACCACGCTAAATTAGAGTTGGCCTGGGAAACAACCACACTGGGAATACGCAATGTTACTAGTATTGGCAACTATGCGCAACAGCTCGAGCAGGCAATAACGCAATTAAGGACTGATCACTCGCGTTATCAAGAGCTGTCAGAGGCATACGTTACTTACCTGACCAGGGCCAACACCAGCGAAAGCCTGCAAGAAAGAGACTTACAGAGCAACATTGACCTGGCACGAGACAGCCGCGTGCGTACCACTATCATGGAAGCTGAGAGTAGGAGAAAAGACATTTTGCAGGTAACAGCATCACAGCGCTCCAGCGCATCCAGACACTCATCAAGGTCAGCAAGATTAGCGCAATCTCATGTGTCTAGCGCAAGCAAAAACGCTACCAAGGCGCGAGCCACCGCAGAGGCCGCACGTGCCACGGCCGCATACGCTCAGAAAGAGGCAACCATGAAACTAGAAAGGGCCCGCTTAGAAGAGGAGGAGCAGACAGCCACTGCCACCGCCGCTGCAGCCACTGCCACCGCTGCACAAAAAAGAACAAAGGTGGACGTCAACCTAGAGGTCCCAAATCAAGAGAAGGAAGCCGCCGCTATAGCCCAAGCTGAAGTCTTAGAAGCAGCTGCGAGACAGGACGGCGGGGAGCAACCGTACAGACGGATAGCCTCAGAGGATCCAGCCCAACGCACTGAAGACTACGTAAGGAGCCTCTTCAGTGTAAATACCAGCGCACCATCTCAACACGGATGGAGTGACTCCACAGACACCGAAGACTTGCTAGGCCCACGAGGAGAAGATGCTGTTCCTGCAATGGTACATGCTGCCTGGGATAGCCACAGCCGCAATAGTGATCCACACACCAGCGCGCACACGGGTGCACCACAACAGGCTCGCAATCCAGGTACACCCACACGGGAAAACACAGCCCCTCACACCCGCCAGCAGCCATCACGCGTCCACGCCAAGGAAGAGGCAACCGCACGGACCCTCCCAGCAATTACCTCAGAATGGGACCAACACGCCGATGCCTCAGGCCTGACAGACATAGCCAAGTATATGATCCGGCGTGACCTGGTGCACGCAGGGCTCATCAGCTTCGACGACCGCCCTGAGAACTACCGGACGTGGAAGTTCACATTCAAAGACGCAATCAACAGCTTGGACTTCTCAGCAAGGGCAGAGCTCAACCTGTTAGTCAAGTTCCTGGGGAACGTATCCAGGGAGCACGCGAAGAGACTTCGGGCGGCAAACGCGCACCAACCCCAAGTAGGTCTTGACCTAGTGTGGGAAAGGCTAGAAGAGTCCTACGGCAGCCCCGAAGCAGTCGAGGATTCACTCTTCAAAAGAATCGAAAGCTTCCCCAAGATCACAACTAAAGACTACTCGAAGTTACGGGAGCTCTGGAGTTCGCAACTAAAGACCATTCCTTAATAGGTCTCAACGCCCTAGACTCAGCTCGTGGAGTGAGACCCATCCTGGAGAAGCTACCCTACAACCTCCAAGAAAAATGGATCTCACAAGGCTCCAAATACAAGAGGGAGAAGCAAGTCGCCTTCCCCCCATTCTCATTCTTCGTGAGCTTCATCCGCGAAGCGGCAAGGACAAGGAACGATCCCAGCTTCATCTTAGGTGCGCAAACCACACACAGTGCAAGCAGCCTGAGGAATGAGAGACCCGTGGCGAGATACGGTAACACTCAAACACCCATCTCGGTCCACAGGACGGACGTGCCTCCCACGACCCAAACTACTCCCGATCAGTCGGTCGCCGGAGACAAGGAACCGAGGGACCCAAACAAGGAATGTCCCATACACAAGAAGCCACACCCAGTTAACGAGTGCTTTGGGTTCAGGATGAAGTCCATAGAGGAACGCAAGAAGTTACTTGGAGAATTCAGAGTTTGCTTCAGGTGCTGCGGTTCCACAACTCACCTAGCCAGAGACTGTAAAGAAGAGATCAAATGCACAGTGTGCGAAAGTGACAAGCACGTGACATCGTTACACCTAGAGGCACTGACACTCCACCAACTCCACAACCCATCCTCCGTAGCGGAGCATGGCGGGGAGAAAGAAGAAGGAGAACCAACATCCGTTACATCTCAGCGCACCGAGGTTTGCGGAAAGGAAGGTGACGAAATGTCCTGCTCAAAAATATGCCTTGTCGCAGTACACCCCCAGGGTCAACCTGACAAGGCTATTCGGATGTACGCAATCCTCGACGACCAAAGCAACAGATCATTGGCGAAGACGGAGTTCTTCAACCTATTCAATTTACAGGACAATGCCTCACCCTACACCCTCAGAACCTGTGCAGGGTCAACTGAGTCAACAGGGAGAAAAGCAAGCGGTTACGTCATACGTTCGGTGGATAGCAGAGTGAAGATAGCTCTCCCCACACTCATCGAGTGCAGCCACATGGCCACAAACAAGGACGAGATTCCCACACCGGACATGGCACGCCATTACCCCCACCTCAAAGGAATAGCCAACCACATCCAGCCGGTAGAACAAGGCGCCAAGATCTTGCTGCTGCTCGGCAGGGACATCATGAGGGTACATAAAGTCGGTAAACAGGTTAACGGACCCCACAACGCGCCATACGCCCAAAGACTTGACCTAGGATGAGTGATAGTAAACAACGCATGCACCAACAAAGAGCACGGGCAAGACTATGTTGACGCCCGCAGAACGGAGGTGACAGAATGTGGACACACATCTCTCTCTAAACCATGTCTTGGCCATCTCCAAGTGACCGAAGGGCCAAGCGAAGAGAGAAGACATGGTCATACCCCTGAGATCAGCAAAAACATTCTCGCATCGAGGGGATGTGACAATGGCCTAGGATGCTCAGCAGTCCAGACAGCTAAGGATGATGAGTCGATTCCACCGAAGGACGAAAGTAACCTCCCAAAGGTGACCGACAAAGGGATCGTCCAAAAGACAATAAACGATCAAACAGTCCTCTCGCGAGCAATGACGCGACTAAGATGTACAGTTGTTCCTCTCCATAGAGTATCAAGCGACAAAGCAACCAGCTGCCACGGCTGGCATCATCGCAAAAGATTGCGCTCACAGGTGAAGCCACAGTGTCAAAAAGACTGTCCTCTCCCACGTCTAAAAAGAGACAGCCACAGAGACATTTCACAAAGGGATTTACTAGGACAAAAGAGACTGTTCTTCGTTACGTCCAGGGAGACAATAACCTCCCGATGGCAGTCAACAGAGAGACACAGAAGTGTTTCACCAAACGATGTGGAGATGTTCTCGTGCAAGAAAAATGCACCGATGACCTACGGTGCACAGCGTTCCAAACCACAAGGGACGGCAAACGAACACCATCAAAGGAAGATAGAGGATTCCCGAGGTTAACTGTCGAGGAGCTCTCTAAAGACGGGCTAGGCAGTTGGGTGACTCCGCTACCATTCCATTCACCAAAAGGACGCTTCCCAAACAATGGAGAACATGCCATCTCTAGGTTCACTTCGCACCTCCGCGACCTAAAAAGGGAACCAGAGACCAAAAACAACTTTGTGGCCTTCATCCAGAAGATATTCTTTACCGGCCACGCAAAGCCAGCACCTCTAATGGAGGAAGGTGAAGAATGTCGGTACCTCCAACCACCTGGGGCCTACCACCCTCA
>NC_134497.1:33438750-33458750 GCF_040206685.1 Ascaphus truei | reverse complement strand
CAAGGGACAGCACGCAGGTAAGTAAATCAAAAATGTTCTATATTTGATAGAAGACACAAAAAAACGACGTTTCGGTCCCCCAGTGGGACCTTTCTCGCACCACCTTGAGAAAGGGCCCACTGGGGGACCGAAACGTCGTTTTTTGTGTCTTCTATCAAATATAGAACATTTTTGATTTACTTACCTGCGTGCTGTCCTTTGATGTCGTGTTGCAACCGGTATCGTATGGTCTATATATATATATATATATATATATAGAGAAGAAATGACCTAGGCGCAAATAAGCCAGGAAAGAAACAAAGAGAAAAATATCATAGGGCAGTATGTCTGTTACTTTCAGAGTTAAGGTGGTAAGGTATACACTTACACTTAATCAGCCAAATATAAGCCTTTAATCCACCACTGGGATTCAGGAACACTGCTGCTGGGATTTCTTTGCTGTTTGCATGGATCTCAGACTCTCCACGACTGCTGCTTGCTTCAGGGGTCACCTTTTCATCTGCAGCTGCGTGTCTCCTTAACATGGGATATAGCTCACCAGGGAGGGGGGGGGGAAGGGGAAGAGGGACAATGGAACAAAAATAGTATAAAACCTTTTATTGTAAAAACTATCTAAAAAATAACAAACAGTATCTCACTCACATGGTGTGAAATAATTTCAAGCAGTTGAGAGTTTGAATTGAGTCTCTCACACTCGTAGAGTAAGCTGTCCGGTCCACTGCACTGCTGCTAGCCTGGTTTACTTCCGCGTCACGTGCTCCGGCTCCAATTCTCGCGAGACTTCGACCTCCAATGACGTCACAGCGCTATCTCCACTCCGTTCTGCAGCGCGTCTCACTCTGCTCGGTTTGCAATGCCTGCAATGACTGCAGGGTCTGCCCTACGCGTTTCTCCTCTAGGGCTTCCTCAGGGGCATAATACCATTGTATCTCCCCACCCCTGGTATATATACCCACCTGTGACTGATTGAATGCTTGCAAACAATTATATTAAACACTTTACCTCCGTGACGGGTACTAATTAAAAACGAATGGTGAACACAAGATGAACCAAATGTTCCTATTACCCAGACTGGCGATACCTATGTGTACTTTAAGAAGAGATAATTACATAATGTATACATTTGACAATACTGGTTTATGCCTTAGCCTATAGAGTCAATTGGCTGTAATGCCATAATCTCTTGTTTCCCTAATCTAATCAGGGATCATATTGAGTACATAAACTAATCAGGGATCATATTGAGGAACATAAGCTAACCTCATATATCTAATTGTGCCAATTGATATTAGAATAGAAATTTAGACACTATATATGTTGTATGACAACTAGAATCGCTAGGTTGGGTAACAGAAAACACAACAAAATTTCATACACACACAAGAACAATTAGAAGGTGAATTAAATGGAGCTTAATGCCCCTACCATTAAGACAAGTTGTATACATTGTTAAGGCTAGAATATGCATATATACAATTTTTAAATACTGCCAGAGCTCACTAAATTGGCATAGGTTCTTTTTAGCAAATAATTTAGAGCCAACTCTTTAAGTGCCAGCAATAGAGAGATTTGTACTTAGGACTGGAAGTCAATAATATGCTATATTTGGATAGTGTATTGGCAAATCATCATAATGACACATCAAGCTTATTGATAATGAAGGGACCAGAAAATTTAGTCAGATCTGACAACAAGAGTATTACTAAATATTGGATCTAGACTATATATACAGATGAGAGACATTGAGTCAGGAGTGACACCTCTAGCCATAAAAAACATCCACATCGGGAGGAAGGACCAGCACAGATAACATTCCAAGAGACACTGTTTTTAAGTAATCCTTGCTTCATTCATTGTAACATCGCCGGAAGAAGAGATCAGTGTATCTCGAAAGCTCGCACAAATAAAAGCATTTCGTTAGCAACAGAACGGTATCATCTATTTATTTTTTGATTATATATATATATATATATATATATATATATTGTGACAGGGTCATTGACTCCGTGTATGTGAATAGGAGATGGCAGTATGCATGCTATCCAGTAAACGAGGGGTTAACTCAGCTTATCAAGCAGACCACAGGTGATTTGAATTAAGCTCCTTCACCTGCTTTAAAAACAGGAAGAGGAAATGCCTCTGGGGCGGCAGTTTCTTTCTGAGGCATAGAGGGAAGACAGAGGAGTGTTGAGACAGACACAAGCTGCTCAAAGCGATCCTGTCCCAAGAGGGAAGAATAAAGCTCCTAGGTAAGGAGCCAACTGCGTTTGCTGTACATTATTGGGCTGGAATAGGTTAGCTAGCCAGCCAGATAGTTAGCCTGCACTTTTGTTTAGCTAGTACCCCGACCGGGGTTAGGATTTTGTTTCATTTCAATTTTTAGAGGGACAGTTTATCCATTGTTTAGTTACCGTTATTGGACAAATAAACCCAACAGCATTATTTCACCGGAAAAGACGTGTTGTCTCCTCACTTACCACGGCCATTCTGCCACACGTGGTGTCAGAAGTGGGATGTCAAACACCCTGTAAAAGGGGCAGAGCTACAGATTGCAACTGGTGGAATCTGTCCACGCGGTAGCTGCCACTATGGAGGACGTTGTGAAGGCCTTAGTACACAGCACCGCTGTCCAGCAAGAAGCTAACAAACAGGGACAGGACAGCACGGCTGCACAAAGCGAGACGAACCGGATACTTGCAGCCCAGCTTGACATTGTTGCAGACACACAGAAGCAGCTGATTGAGCAGCTGGCCCAGATTAAAATGGGCTTGTCAAGTACGGCCCCGGCGCGGCCCGTCCAGGCGAACGAGTACCTGCAGAAAATGACGCCGCACAATGACGTCGAGGGCTACCTCAGGTCCTTTGAGCGAATCGCTTCCCGGGAAAGGTGGGCCCGCTCCAAACGGGCTTGGATTATCGCACCCTTTTTAGTGGGGGAAGCCCAAAAAGCGTATTGTGACCTTGACGAAGAAGCCGCAGCAGACTATGACTGTCTGAAAAACGAAATCCTTGCAAGGATTGGTGTGACTCCTGCAGTTTGTGCGCAGAGGTTCCATAAGTGGAAATACCAGGAACAGAAGCCGCCCAGATCCCAGTTATGGGATTTGATTCACCTAGCGTCCAAGTGGCTAAAACCAGAGGAACATAGCCCGACACGGATCCTTGAGATGGTGGTGTTGGACCGCTTCATTCGAGCGTTACCCCAGGACCTTCAACAGTGGGTGTGGCAGGGAGATCCCCTCTCTTGTGATGCCATGGTAGGCGCAGTGGAGCAGTTTCTGGCTACCCGTGAACTGTCACGCCCCACTCGCACAAACTACAACACACGTCCCAACACGAACAGTAGAGGCCAGCGCTGGCGCCAGGACCCACGACCGTTCGCACGATTTGAGCGGGTGGAAGAAAACCCGGATAGGGACAGAAACTCTAAATTTCAGAAAGGGTTTCAAGAACGAACTGGGCCAATTGTTTGTTTTGAGTGTGGGGAGACGGGGCATATTAAGGCTCACTGCCCACAGTTGTCTGAGCCAATGGAGTGTGCATATGGTTCTGTGAAGTCTGAATTTTGTGGAGTGGTGGGTATGACCCGCAAGGGAAAACGTACCCACAACTTCCTCACCACAGTGATGTTAAATGGAAAACCAGTCTCCGCACTGGTAGACTCAGGGAGCAATATTAACTTGGTATCCGGGAATTTGGTTAAGCCTCTCCGGTTACACCAGGGTGAGAAGTTGCGGGTATTATGTGTACATGGGTGTACGCTTCCGTACACCACGACTCTGATAAAAGTAAAAGTCGAGGGGCAAGTCATCGAAACTATGGCAGCAATTGTACAAAGTTTCCCCATTCCCTAGTGTTAGGCTGTAATTTCCCTGGTTTTGACACCCTGATCAGAGGACAGCTCACCTTAAACAATCCTACTCCAGATGAGCTTTTTCCATTTACAGACCCCGAATTAGTCGCCGAGGTGTCTAAAACCCCTAAGTCAAAACGAGAACGTAGGAACGGAAAAAAAAAGAGGTACACCCCCACCCCAGTTAGCACTGGTCACTACACCTAACGGAGGGAGACCAGAGGGAGAAGAGTTGTCCGAGACAGGGCCTGTTGATGCTCAGGTGTCTGAGTTAACCGTGGAGGTAACCGACCAAACTCCAGATGAGGAAGGTTTTGGAAGTCTAGAACTTTCCCTAACTAACTTTGGTAGAGAACAGGCTAATGATCCCCAGTTGAAAAATGGGTTTAGCCAGGCGGTAGAAGTTAATGGGGTCCCGGTAGAAGGAACCACAAAGGAATCCTATCCATATTTCTATATTAAGAATGATTTGTTATACCATGTGAGCCAAGAGGAGGGCCAAGAAATAGAAAAATTGTTAGTACCCAGTTCATTAGTGAGGAAGGTCCTAGAGCTAGCACACTCTCATTTGTTGGGGGGTCATCTGGGCGTAGAGAAGACACAGCAAAGAATCCTAAAAAGATTTTACTGGCCAGGGATATATAATGCAGTAAAGAGATTCTGTGCCTCTTGTCCCGAGTGTCAGTTGACAGCCCCCCGACCAAGTTTGAGGGCCCCATTGATCCCTATGCCTATTATTGAGGTCCCATTTGAGAGGATTGCCATGGATATAGTGGGTCCCTTGGAGAAATCTGCCAAGTGTCATCAGTACATTCTGGTGATCCTAGACTATGCCACTCGATATCCAGAGGCACTATCTTTACGTAACACTTCTTCCAAAGCTATAGCTAAGGAATTGTTACAGGTATTCTCCCGACTCGGGATACCGAAAGAAATTTTGACAGATCAGGGTACCCCGTTTACATCTAAGTTTATGCGAGACTTATGTGTAGAGCTAAAAATACAGTCCCTAAGAACCTCTGTGTACCATCCGCAAACGGACGGACTGGTAGAACGATTTAATAAGACGTTGAAGATGATGTTGAGAAAGGTGGTCGCTAGTGATGGGAAGAACTGGGACACTTTGTTGCCTTATCTCTTGTTTGCTATCCGAGAGGTGCCACAGGCCTCTACAGGGTTTTCCCCATTTGAACTCCTGTATGGGAGACGCCCAAGAGGGATTCTGGATAGCCTCAAAGAAGAGTGGGAGCAACAAGCTGTGCCAGGGAAAAATGTCGTCCAATTTGTGGAAGATTTGAAAGACCGTATTGCGCATTTTACCCCCATAGTCAGACAGCATCTAGAAGAGGCACAGAGGGCCCAACGGAACCTTTACAACAGACAGGCTACAGTTCGCAACTTCCGACCAGGGGACCGAAAGCAAGCTGTTATCACATTGGCAGGGGCCATATGAGGTTCTAGAACAGGTCGGCCCGGTGAATTATAAAATTTGACAGCCAGACCGGAGGAAGGTAGAGCAAATCTATCACATAAATCTATTAAAATCCTGGAAGGATAGAGAGGTATGTCTGTCGGTAGTAGCTAACGAATCCGGGAAAGGGGAGGAACCACTTGTTCAAATATCGGCAGAACTTACGCATGAACAACACAGAGAAGCTGTAGATTTGGTAAAAAGGAACAGAGATGTCTTTTCCAGTGTACCAGGGAAAACTAGGATGATTTCTCATGATATCGTCACCAAGCCAGTGGTAGTCATTAAGATAAAACCTTATAGAATCCCAGAAGCTAGAAGAGGGGCTATTCAGTCAGAGGTAAAGAAAATGCTAGATCTAGGCATAATTGAGGAGTCCCATAGTCAATGGTCCAGCCCTATTGTCTTAGTACCTAAGCCAGATGGGACAATACGGTTCTGTAACGACTTTAGAAAAGTAAATGAAGTCTCGAAGTTTGATGCCTATCCTATGCCACGGGTAGACGAGTTAATTGAGAAGTTGGCGAGGGCTCGTTTTCTAACCACTTTAGATCTTACAAAGGGTTATTGGCAAAGCCCCTTAACAAGGTCAGCAAAAGGGAAAACGGCCTTTTCCAAACCTGATGGTCTATTTCAGTATACTGTTTTACCCTTTGGTCTTCATGGGGCGCCTGCAACCTTCCAAAGGTTGATGAATAAATTGTTACACCCACACACGAACTACGCCTCAGCGTACTTAGACGATGTGGTAATTCATAGTCCAGATTGGGACTCACATCTAGAAAAGGTTGAGGCAGTGTTAAGAACCTTTCGGGAGGCGGGTCTTACAGCCAATCCAGCTAAATGTTCAGTCGGCCTAGCAGAGGCAAAATATCTTGGCTATGTTGTGGGAAGGGGGACAGTAAAACCCCAGCTCAATAAAGTTGAAGCCATCGAGAGTTGGCCCCGTCCCCTTAAAAAGAAACAGGTTAGGACGTTTCTAGGCATTGTAGGTTACTACAGGCGATTTATACCCCATTTTGCAACACGGGCTGCACAGCTTTCAGATCTAGTAAAGGCAAAGGCACCTGATGTTGTAAAATGGAACAGTAATGCGGAGACCGCATTTGTAGACCTACGCACAACGCTCTGTAGTCACCCAGTCTTGGTAGCCCCGGATTTTACTAAGGAGTTTTTTCTACAAACGGACGCCTCCGAAGTAGGTCTCAGAGCAGTACTGTCCCAGTTTGTAGGAGAAGAGGAACACCCGGTCCTCTATTTAAGTCGCAAATTGTGTCCCCGCAAACAAAGATATGCCACAGTGGAAAAAGAGTGTTTGGCCGTAAAGTGGGCAACAGACACATTGAAATATTACCTTTTAGGCAGGTCTTTTACACTCGTAACAGATCACGCACCACTACAGTGGATGCACAGAAATAAAGAAAAGAACTCGAGAGTTACCCGTTGGTTCCTGTCGTTGCAACCTTTTAACTTTACGGTCCAACATAGGCCAGGCATACTGCACGGTAATGCTGATGCACTCTCTAGGGTGCACAGTCTCGGTGCACAGGCCGCTCCACTCGGTAACGTTACGCTGGGAAGGGGGATATGTGACAGGGTCATTGACACCGTGTATGTGAATAGGAGATGGCAGTATGCATGCTATCCAGTAAACGAGGGGTTAACTCAGCTTGTCAAGCAGACCACAGGTGATTTGAATTAAGCTCCTTCACCTGCTTTAAAAACAGGAAGAGGAAATGCCTCTGGGGCGGCAGTTTCTCTCTGAGGCATAGAGGGAAGACAGAGGAGTGTTGAGACAGACACAAGCTGCTCAAAGCGATCCTGTCCCAAGAGGGAAGAATAAAGCTCTCAGGTAAGGAGCCAACTGCGTTTGCTGTACATTATTGGGCTGGAATAGGTTAGCTAGCCAGCCAGATAGTTAGCCTGCACTTTTGTTTAGCTAGTACCCCGACCGGGGTTAGGATTTTGTTTCGTTTCAATTTTTAAAGGGACAGTGTACCCATTGTTTAGTTACCGTTTTTGGACAAATAAACCGAACAGCATTATTTCACCAGAAAAGACGTGTTGTCTCCTCACTTACCACGGCCATCCTGCCACAATATATATATATATATATATAACAAACAAAAAAAAAACAAAAAAAAAAAAAACAATATGAAGTAGCGCCGCTAAATAACCCAGTTAATTATAGATATTATTAGGAGAGACAGTAGCTAATTGGATAGGCTTGAAGGGGCAGCTAGAGTAGGCTTATACACTATGATAGAACTTTAAAAAATACAATAGCAATACAATCTCCTGACAATAACTGTTTGACTTGAAATAATCTCCAATAATTCAATCATGATGCATTTTCTAGTGCTACTTGTTTGTTGATTAATCCTGTGATTATACACTCATAATGTTGCTTTATTTCAGAGTTCATACATCACTCCTCAAATATCAATGGGGTCCTCACATTATCTACAATCTGTGTAGTCACATTCATGTATACTGTATAGTTGTTTTATTCAAATTGTATATATATATATATGTGTAATTGATCAAATTGACTGCTATAATTCAATAATCCTTTATTGGCTAATTTGCTGGTTACCTCCCTATAAATACTGAGGACTTATGCTTGAAGGGCTTCCCCTGAAGAAGTCGCCATTTGATGACGAAACGCGTAGGGCGTGGCTAGATTCTGGCCGCCATTTGCCCACAAGCACTGTTGCAGGTTGACTGTAGAACTTTGGCTCCCGTGTGCTGCTCTCCCGGCTTACAACCTCATACATTTGCTATATTGGAGGTGTCTGTTTCCTGGAGGGACCAATACGATGATACACTGAAGGCGAAGGACCCCTCTTCCGGTTCCGGTTTCACAGAGCTGATCCACGTGACGACGCCATTGACTGCGGACGGACGCTGGTGATTGAGCTGCATGGCACATGAGAGCCTATCTCATACACGCTTATATTTGCTGTACTTTTGTGAGTGGGCATTTGTTAGATTTTATGTTCATTCAATACATTTTTATTGTGGTAATGCACTAGGTGTGCGCCTGTTTCTTTCTCGTTCCTTTTTTCTATATATATATATAGAAAATATATAGAGAAAGGTCCCACTGGGGGACCGAAACATCGGTTTTTGTGTCTTCTATCAAATATAAAACATTTTTGATTTACTTACCTGCGTGCTGTCCTTTGATGTCGTGTTGCAACCGGTATGGTATGGTCTTTATATATATATATATATATATATATATATATATATATATATATATATACAGTGCTTGACAAATCACCCAAAAATCTACTCGCCGAACCAAAAAATCTACTCGCCACCTAGTCCCGCCCCTAGTCCCGCCCCCAACCCCGCCTCTAGTCCCGCCCCCAGCCACGCATTTAAAAAAAAGCCATAAATTAAATAAATTGAATAAATTCCTAGTAAGAACATTCGTTTTTGATATTAGTTTATTTATTGTATTACATTATACTACAATTAGTCCTTGGTGTGTGTGTGTGTGTGTGTGTGTGTATAAATGTCAAATCTAGAAAAAAAAAGCCAGATGTGGATGACTAGTTTCCTGCACCCCTTAACTAGTGTCTGGATGCCCCCGCTTCACAATATTTAAAGCAGCAATCCCGTCTGGGATCTTACCTGATCCGCAGACCCTCAAAGTCCAGGTACCCTCATTCCCGCAATGTTATACATTGGAGGGGAGGTGTTCCCTACCTGTCTTATGGGTTAGGGGGGGTTCGATGTCTTCCGTGTGAGGCTTGAGTCAGATCTGGAAGTAAGCAGTATAGGTTATTTCAGTGTAGTATAGGGCAGTTAAGATATCCAGATCCATAGTGTGAGAGTGTGTGGGGGAGAGAGCGAGAGTGTGGGAGAGAGTGAAAGTGAGTGAGAGAGAGAGAGAGAGTGAGAGAGTGGGAGAGAGAGAGAGTGGGAGAGAGAGAGAGTGGGAGAGAGAGAGAGTGGGAGAGAGAGAGAGTGGGAGAGAGAGAGAGTGGGAGAGAGACAGAGAGAGAGAGAGAGAGACAGAGAGAGAGTGGGAGAGACAGAGAGAGAGTGGGAGAGACAGAGAGAGAGTGGGAGAGACAGAGAGAGAGTGGGAGAGACAGAGAGAGTGGAAGAGACAGAGAGAGAGTGGGAGAGACAGAGAGAGAGAGTGGAGAGACAGAAAGAGAGTGGGAGAGACAGAAAGAGAGACAGAGAGACAGAGAGAGAGAGTGGGAGAGACAGAGAGAGAGTGGGAGAGACAGAAAGAGAGTGGGAGAGACAGAAAGAGAGTGGGAGAGACAGAGAGACAGAGAGAGTGGGAGAGACAGAGAGAGAGTGGGAGAGACAGAGAGAGAGAGTGGGAGAGAGAGAGTGGGAGAGAGAGAGACAGAGAGAGAGACAGAGACAGAGACAGAGAGAGACAGATAAAGAGACGTCAAGGCGCCGTGACGTTGACGCTGCTCCGCGCTGATTGGATGTTTTCAGCCGACAGTGCTCTGAAAAACAGCTTGGCTGTCGGCTGAAAACTCCAGCGCCTCAGAGAGAGACAGATAGAGAGAGACAGATAGAGAGAGACAGATAGAGAGAGACAGACAGAGAGAGACAGACAGAGAGAGACAGACAGAGAGAGACAGACAGAGAGAGACAGACAGAGAGAGACAGACAGAGAGAGACAGACAGAGAGAGACACACAGAAAAAGAGAGAGACACACAGAAAAAGAGAGAGACACACAGAAAAAGAGAGAGACACACAGAAAAAGAGAGAGACACACAGAAAAAGAGAGAGACACACAGAAAAAGAGAGAGACACACAGAAAAAGAGAGAGACACAGAAAAAGAGAGACACACACAGAAAAAGAGAGACACACAGAAAAAGAGAGACACACAAAAATGAGAGACACACAAAAATGAGAGACACACAAAAATGAGAGACACAGAACACACACAGAGAGAATGAGAGACAAAGACAGAGAGAGGGCGAGGGCGACACAGGGAGAGGGCGACAGGGAGAAGGCGAGGGCGACACAGGGAGAGGGTGACACTCACAGACACACACTCACTCTCACAGACACGCAGAGACACACTCACGCAGACACTCACGCAGAGACACACTCACGCAGAAGACTCACAGACACACACTCAGAGACACTCACACACACACACACAGACACACACACACACAGACACACACACACAGACAGGCACACACACAGACAGGCACACAGACACACAGACAGGCACACACACAGACACACACACAGGCACACACACAGGCACACAGACAGGCACACACACAGGCACACTGACAGACACACAGGCACACTGACAGACACACAGGCACACTCACAGACACACAGGCACACTGACAGACACACAGGCACACTCACAGACACACAGACACACTCACAGACACACAGGCACACTCACAGACAAACAGGCACACTCACAGACACACAGGCACACTCACAGACACACAGGCACACTCACAGACACACAGGCACACTCACAGACACACACACACACACACACAGGCAAACTGACAGGCACACTCACAGACACACAGGCACACTCACAGACACACAGGCACACTCACAGACACACAGACACACAGGCAGACACACAGGCACACTCACAGACACACAGGCACACTCACAGACACACAGGCACACTCACAGACACACACACACACAGGCACACTGACAGGCACACTCACAGACACACAGGCACACTCACAGACACACAGGCACACTCACAGACACACAGACACACTCACAGACACACAGGCACACTCACAGACACACAGGCACACTCACAGACACACAGGCACACTCACAGACACACAGGCACACTGACAGACACACACACACACACACACACACACACACACACACACACACACACACACACACACACACACACACACACACACACAGGCACACTGACAGGCACACTCACAGACACACAGGCACACTCACAGACACACAGGCACACTGACAGACACACAGGCACACTGACAGACACACAGACACACAGGCACACTCACAGACACACAGGCACACTGACAGACACACAGGCACACTGACAGACACACAGGCACACTGACAGACACACAGGCACACTCACAGACACACAGGCACACTCACAGACACACAGGCACACTCACAGGCACACAGGCACACTGACAGACACACAGGCACACTCACAGACACACAGGCACACTCACAGACACACAGGCACACAGGCACACTCACAGACACACAGGCACACTCACAGACACACAGGCACACTCACAGGCACACAGGTACACTCACAGGCACACTCACAGACACACAGGCACACTCACACACTCACAGACACACAGGCACACTCACAGACACACAGGCACACTCACAGGCACACAGGCACACTCACAGACACACAGGCACACTCACAGACACACAGGCACACTGACAGACACACACACACACACACACACACACACACACACACACACACACACACACACACACACACACACACACACACACACACACACACAGGCACACTGACAGCACACTCACAGACACACAGGCACACTCACAGACACACAGGCACACTGACAGACACACAGGTACACTGACAGACACACAGACACACAGGCACACTGACAGACACACAGGCACACTGACAGACACACAGGCACACTGACAGACACACAGGCACACTCACAGACACACAGGCACACTCACAGGCACACAGGCACACTCACAGGCACACTCACAGACACACTCACAGACACACAGGCACACTCACACACTCACAGACACTCAGTCTGTCACTCACACACTCACCGGGTCACACGTGGCAGCAGTGGGGTCTCCGCACGGCAGTGGGCCCTCTCCAAGACATGGGACACACAGCGCAGCGTGGGCCTCAGCAGCAGCAGGTCCCCCCCCCGAAGCGGCCGACGCCGCAGCACGCTCCCCGGACACCCCCGGGCAGCAAGCGAGGATCGGGGGCAGGTGATTAGGGGGAGATCATGGGCAGGAGGCAGACTGGCGCAGGAGGCGCGCACGGGGGAAGCTGGGTTGGCACTTCCCCCTCCGTCCCACGTGGGGAGCGGAGGGTGCGGGGGGGCTGGATCGCGCGCTTGTTTTGGGCTTCCCCCTCCGTCCCACGTGGGGAGCGGGGGGCTGGATCGCGCGCTTGTTTTGGGCTTCCCCCTCCGTCCCACTTGGGGAGCGGAGGGGGGGGGCTGGGTTGCGCGCGGGGCTTGGTTTGGGCTTCCCCCTCCATCCCACGTGGGGAGCGGAGGGGGGGGGCTGGGTTGCGCGCGGGGCTTGGTTTGGGCTTCCCCCTCCGTCCCACGTGGGGAGTGGGGGGGGGGAGGGATGCGGGGGATTCTGGGTTGCTGGGGGGAACAGGCAGCGCAAATGTCAGGACACTCTGCTTGCCCTGTGCACGCGCGCCGGGACCACAGGATTTGCCGCCATTTTTTTTAACTTTTTTTTTAACCCAATCAGGGAGGGGAATTATTTATTTATTTATTTAAAAAAAAAAAAAAAATTGGCACGAGCAGGGGAATTCATTGAGCTGCAGCACGGGTCGCCAGCTGCCTAAATCCACTCGCAACGGGCGACAGGTTATCATTATTTGTCGAGCACTGTATATATATATATATATATATATATATATATATATATATATATATATATATATATATATATATATATACACATACACACATACATACACACATACATACAGTGAAAGGAAAGGTGGTGAAGTTATGGATGGGAGGTACATAAACTCTGTATTTGTTAATTATACCTAGCCCTATTAAGGGTTAAAGGCCAGGGAGGGTTTTGCAAAAGAAGCCAGCTGCAGATCACCTGGACTTAATTAACAGAGTTTAAGAAAGTGCAAGCTGGATCAGTTCTCCCCTCTCCCCACCGAGAGAGCTGGATGCTACAGACAGGCACTGGCCTGCAACAGGTATTGCTTTATGATATTTGTTTTATTGTTTGGTAAGTGGGAAGCCACCCAAAGATAGCTAGAGAATTACTGTCTAGTTAATGCTCAGATAAAGCTAGGATTTATTTTGGATTCTTTTGGTGTCCCTTGATTTTGTCTGCTGAAGTGACAAAGAAAATAAAGCCTGTAAACCAGATCTGGATGGTCCTGTGACTGTGCTTACCCTAAAAGACAGAGGGTTTTAAGATTCCCAGACAAGAACCCTGCAGACAAAAAGGGTACTTTGTCACATTTGGTGGAGAATGCGGGCACCCACATTATATGTCTGAGGGTATAAAACTACATCAAACTCACCATGGAGGATATTGTCAAGACATTGCTCCAGAATGCATCCACACAGCAGCAGGCTATTTCTGCACAGCAGCAAGCTATCGCTTCACAACAGCAGATGCAACAGCAGGCTATCGCTGCACAACAAGCAACTAACGCTGCCCAACAACAGATACACCAGCAGGCTAACGCTGCACAACAAGAAACTAACGCTGCCCAACAACAGATACACCAGCAGGCTATCGCTGAACAATAAGAAATTAACACTGCAATTACCGCTGCACAACAGCAGGCTATCGCTGCACAGCAAGAGACCAACAGGATGAGGCACTCAAGAGTGACCCGTGAGGAACAGCAAGGTGCCATTCGTGAGCTGCGACAGGAGATACAGGCTATGTCTGAGAGGCTGAGCGGGGATCCTGATGCAAGATACCAAGGACCCAAGGCAATTCGGGCCAGTCATTGCCTTCAAAAGATGACTGCGACAGATGATGTTGAGGCGTACCTTCTGGCATTTGAGCGCACAGCAGAGAGGGATGGCCGGCAGCTGAGTGGGCAAGCATACTGGAACCGTTCCTGAGCAGAGAGCCTCAAAAGGCCTACTATGACCTAGAACCAGCGCAAGCCAGCGACTACAACAAGCTGAAGGATGAAATTCTGGCACGCCTGGGAGTGACCGCTGCAGTACGGGCACCAGGGTTCCACTTATGGTCATATTCTCCTGACAAGGCTGCAAGATCCCAAATGTTTGACCTCATACACCTTGCCCAGAAGTGGCTTCAACCTGAGGTTAACTCAGCCAGCCACATTGTGGAGTTTTCAGTGATGGACCATTTTTTGCGGGGCCTCCCTGCTACTCTGCGTCGGGTCAGTCAAAGCGACCCCCATACAGCAGACCAGCTGATTGCTTTGGTGGAGAGATATGTCGCTGCAGGAGAACTCCTACGCTCTGTTCCAGCTGCAGAGGGGAGGTATACTCCTCCTGCTTTGGAAAACTATTCCTGCCCCTACTAAGGGTTAAAGATCCAGGGGAGTTTCTGGTTTAAGTGCCGAGAACCCCCCATGTTGGCTTTTAAACGTGGGAGGAATATTTCAGACACACTGATTAAATCTGATGATAAAAATGTTATCAGAGTACACATTTCCTAAGTCAAGGTAAATGTGAAAAGGAAAATCAAGCGCAAATAATATCACAACAGATCAAAGGTAACACAGATAATATACTATCCTTAATGAATGCAGCTCCTGACGTAGAATTCAAACCAAATTCAATCAGCAAACGAAGGAGAAACAGGTGCGCAAATCACATCAGGACATGCAAAAGAAAGTAAAAACACAAAATAGTGCAATATTGTCTACTTCAGCAAATTAACTTCAATGCTGAAAGTTCTATAAAATTTGCACTCATGTGTTTAACGTGAAATGAAAGCGTTGTGGTTATTCAAAGTTACCAACTTATGTCTCCAGACAGGTACTCCAGATCCACATAAAGAGGGGGAAATTCCATATACAAAAGAGGGGAAAAGCAAAATAGTATAGTACTGTTTTTAATATTAAAAACACAAAGCCTCAGGGGCTAATCTCTGAGGAAGACTTTACAGTGGAAACACGTGTTGGGTGATATCAGTGACCACTAAATGAGCCCTTGTTGATGACATCTAGAGTGGAGGACAACTTTAATCAGCCCAGTACTTGCTGTGACGGCCGTGGAGCAGATGCTGTTGCTGTGAATATTTTGTCTGACCCTATGACCCAGTGTGGTCTGAATGCTCTCAAACAAAGGCACTTATGTAAGTGGAATACTTTGTGTTTTTAATATTAAAAACAGTACTATACTATTTTGCTTTTCCCCTCTTTTGTATATGGAATTTAGGAAGTCAGCAATCGCCCGTATGTTTTTGGTTGTAAATTGTTCAAATTGTCTGGGCTCACAACCTGGTGGGAATTTGGGGTTTTGGGTAATTGGTATGAGTTGAGATTTGGTGGTTGTGAGTTTGAATTTCAATTTCAATTTGCATTTCGTCCAGGTCTCCCATGTATGCCTCATTGGTCCTAATTGGAATTTGTTTTTCTGCAAGTCTTCCCTGCTCAGGGACCAAAGGCATGCTGGCAGAGAAGGCGTGCCGGCGTATTGCATTTCTATATCTAGCCAGCAATATTGGCCGGGTTCCGCGTTCCATACTACTACCTGCCTTAACTGGGCGGCCTGGTAGTACCACGTAATGTCGGGGACCCCTAAGCCCCCTCTCCCCTTCGAAGCAAGCAGAACTGTTCTCGGGACTCTTGGTTTTTTCCCCTGCCAGATGAAGTGGAGAATTTGTTTCTGGATATTTTTCAATTCTGTGCCAGGGATGTGGATCGGGAGTGTCTGGAAGTAATATAGTAATCTGGGGAGTATGTTCATTTTCACCTAGATCATCCTCCCGATCCATGAGATTTGGTATGTGCCCCATTTTTCTAGTTCTAATTTGATTTTCCTCAAGAGGGCTGGATAATTGTGATGGTATAGAGAATGGTAGTTCCCCGATATCTTTACTCCCAGATATTTGATATAGGAGGAGCACCATCGGTAATTGAAATTTAGTTTAAGGAGTTTCATCTCTTGCTCTGGCAGGTTGAGGTTTAGCACTTCGGATTTATCGTTATTAATTTTATAACCTAATATTGCTCCAAAGTCTAAAAGCTCTTTTTGTAGGTTTGGGAGGGAAATCTGGGGCCTTGAGAGTGTTAGTATTATATCATCCGCAAACAGGGAAATTTTGTAATGAGTATGCCCAATTTCTATCCCTTGAATATCTATGTTATTTCGAATTGTAGCCGCAAGGGGTTCTATAGTTAGTGCGAAGAGGAGAGGGGACAAGGGGCACCCTGTCTCGTGCCGTTTTGAATGGCAAAGCTCTGGACATTGCCTTCTGGTAATTTTACCGTCGCGGATGGATCTTGGTAAAGTCTGCGGACCCCTTCTAGATATGCATCTCGGAAGCCAAATTTGCGCATAGTATGGTCTAAAAATAGCCAGTCGATCCTATCGAACGCCTTCTCTGCGTCTAGGCTGAGTAAGATTGCTTTGGTTCCTGTGAGGTGGATATGCTCAATAATATTAATTATTTTACGTGTGTTGTCCGAGGCCTGTCGACCTGTCACGAATCCGACTTGGTCAATGTTAATTAGCCTCGGCAGAATGGGGTTTAATCAGTTGGCCAAAATTTTGCTATATAGTTTGAGGTCGTTATTGAGAAGGGAGATTGGACGGTAGCTTCCACATTGCATCGGGTCTCTGCCTTCCTTATGGATTATGGCTAGGTTGGCTAGGGACATGGAGGTGGGTATCGAATTTCCCTCCATAAAATGATTGAACATTTTTAGTAGATGCGTGGATAGTATGGGCAAGAATCTCTTATAGTAGACATTAGTAAAGCCATCGGGGCCAGGTGACTTGGAGATCTTTAATGCTTTTACCGCCTCTTCCAATTCTTCTTTCGTGATCTCCGCGTTGAGGACTTCATTTTCCTCTTCAGTCAGGGTGGGGAGTTGACATTTATCTAAGTATTTTTTGATCGCTTCTGAGGCTTTTGTTTCTAACCGATCAGTTTTGGGTCGTAAATTGTAAAGTTCTGTATAATATTTTGTGAACTCCGCTGCTATTTGTTTCTCACTATACTGTGTTTCTCCAGACCTATTCTTGATCGCCGTTATTTGGGACCTTTTGTGGATGCCTCGTAGTCTGCTGGCCAAAAGCTTATCCGCCTTGTTGCCCTTATCATAATAATGCTGATTAGTCCATTTAAGGGCTTTTTCCACGTTTTCCATTTGGGTCTCTTTGAGCTTTTGTCTGGCTATTGTTAGGGCTTTATAGGTTTTTTTGCAGGATTGGCTTTATGGGATTGCTCTAGTTTTAAGATGTTATCAGTGAGGTCCAGAATCAATTTTTGTTTCACTTTTTTCCTATGAGAGGCAATAGAGATAAATTTGCCTCTAATTGCCGCCTTATGGGCTTCCCATAGGATCGCTGGAGATGACACCGACCCCGAGTTAAAGAAGAAATAATCCTTGAGGGAGGCTCTGATCTCTCTCTCTATCTCGGGGTGGTTCAATAGGGAGTCATTCAATCTCCAGGAGTACGATATCGTCTTTTCGAATGGTGTGGATAGGGTCAAGGTGATTGGGGCATGGTTTGACCACGTTATGGGGCCGATGTCTGATTTCGTGGTTGCCTCTAGGATGTTTTTGGTCAGCAGAAAGTAATCAATGCGCGAATAGGTCTGGTGAGGTGCCGAGTAAAAGGTATAGTCTCTCTGGCCCTGATGTTGTGATCTCCATATGTCCACTAATGAGAACTCGTCCATTAGTTCCCTGAACCTTTTCCCCGTGATTTGGGAGTGGGTTGTACGGGGGTGACCCAATGCGGTTGATCTGTCCTTGGTGGGATTAAAGACCATGTTTAGGTCTCCTCCCACTATCATCGATGACAAATATCCCGGGTCGATGCCCTCAAGCACTATTTTCAGAAATTCTGTTTGATTTTCGTTTGGGGCATATACGTTGACTAGAGCGATTGCTGAGCCCGCTAAGGAGCCATATACCATGAGAAATCTACCCTCTGGATCTGTGGTCGTTTTGACATGATTGAATGGAGTTCCTTGTCTGATTAGTATAGCCACTCCCCGCTTTTTACTGCTAAATGATGCGAAAAAGCATGTCAGAAACACTTTTTTGAATAAATTTTGGGGGTCTTGTGATGTGAAGTGGGTTTCCTGCAGGAATATGATGTCTCCCCCTGCCTGCTTCTCTCCCTTCCCATCTGGGGGGGCCCTGACTTTATGGTTTGAAAGTGGGCTCGGCCCTGGCAAACATCTCAAGGTAGCTTGTTTTTGTGAAAGGTTGACTCAGTGGGCTGAGGAGGGAGGGGGGTAGGGGGGGGCAGGGGGGGGCGGGGGGTAGGACCGCTGGGACAGAGTCAGCTGTAAGGAGATAAAGAAGATGAGGTTCATGTACGAACCTATCAGGTATTTGCCTGGCCCATGGGCGACCGGCTTTTGGGCTAACGAGCCCATCGGGGTTGACTCCGGTGTCGGCATCCGGTGGGCAGTGTAGGGGGTGGGGTTGAACCCTCTGGTTCTTTGTTTTTCCCCTTCAGAATTCTCATTCATGCCATTTGTTCCCTCACGAGGGGGAGGGGGGGGTTCCCTTGGGTTATTGGCCTTCATATCTCGGGGTGTGCGATGGAGGGAGAGGGAGAGGAATGGGGAGGGGGGGGGAAAGGCGGAGGTGGGGGGAGGGTAAAAGGGGGGGGGGGAAGGGGGGGGCGATGGTGATACAGGGGGGGGGTCAGGTAAGATTAGGCTATCATGGAGACTTTTATATATCAGTGTTTTCGGTTATCAGGAGTGGATACGCTTTCTTTTTTTTTTTTTTTGGAAAACTCCAGAACTTGGAGTGATTCTCCTGTGTATACAATGGTACTTCTACACGTTGCTAGGTCTCTGGGTGCACGGATCTTGGGGGGATGGGGGGGGAGGTGGAGGGGGGAAGGGGGAGGGTGGAAAGGCAGGGGGGACGGGAGGGAGGAAGGAGAGGGTGGCAGGGGGGGAGGGGGGGGATGATGGTGCGGGGGGGGGGTAGAGGGTGACATTTCGGCGTCTGGCTTTGGTTCACCTGCACATTAGTCATACAAATCTTCACTTCACAAGGTCAAATACACAGAAAACGCTTGTACAATAGGTAGACAGTCCATTATTTTGATAATCTGTTTAGACACTTATACCATAGTAGATTTCATTTTGGGTGCGTATAAGGGGGGGGAGGGGGGCCTTAGTGATGGGATCATGTTCACTGTAGTGTCAGGGGGGAGGGGGGGAGGAATAGGGGGGGAGTGAGGGGGGGCGGGCAAGGGGAGGGGGTGATCGGGGGTGATTAGGGAAAGGATCGTGGTGGGGTTGCTCTGAGCCTGTGGGTGTACACCTTTAAGTCTGCGGATTGGCTTGTTCGGTGCAAGCTGTGTAGTGATTTCTCGAGGTTATGCGGTCAGCTCAGGGCGCTGTTCCGCTCGTTACTCTTCACTGGGATGCCGTAAGGGACGTGGCATCTTGTGATTCTGGGGTGGCAGGGTGAGGTGATCTTCGTACTGGGTGGCTCTGTGGGGGTGTGTGTTAGGAGGGGGGTGGGGGGAGGGTGTGGGGGGAGGGGGAGGGGTGTGAGGGGGGGGGATTAGGTGATATCGGGTGGGGTTACGGGGGGGTGTTTTGGCATCTAGTTTTGAATCACTTATACATTAGATAGGCAGATATTCACATTGGTAATACACATTAGCGATACATATAGGCAGTTATACCGGGGTGGTCCCAGCTTTGGTAGCATTTGGGTGTGAGTCACTTAAACATTAGATATACATTTGTTCACAGTAGT